>NW_025786235.1:0-17213 GCF_021130785.1 Homalodisca vitripennis
AACAATTGTTAGAGATTGTTTGATTTTTTATACAATTTGTATTTTATAAGTAAACGATTAGGATTAGTGACATTGGATAAATTTATGCAATTTTAATGAGAGTATATTCACTGTTGATTTATCTTAAGTGGTGCTAAACATGCGACGATATTCGAAAACTGAATTTGGAAAGACTGGGTCCTAAATATTAAACGAGGTCGTGAAACGTTGATTGGAAGGTAGGCATACGATATTAACACCAAAACACCGTGCCGGTTCGTAGAGGGAGCGGGCAAGCCAGCTTTGATTTTGTAACTCCGACCACAGAAAACTCCAAGATGTCCTTGCCCTTTCGAAGTCAGAAGAGAAGAGCGACAAGAAACCTAATTCCAGATATCTAGAAAACCTGAAAATACTAGAACCAATCAAAAAGCCAGAAAGCCACAGAAACATCTAGAAAGAGAACAACCATCTGGTAAAACAGATGGCTCGACCAGCTGTAAGGAAACAGCTCCCGGTCCGTCCAAAGACCAACAAAATAAAGTGGCAAAACGCCACATCCTCCCCCTCTACCCGGAGAGAAAAGAAAAAAACTCAAAAGGATAAGGTAGGAAGACAAGGACGGAAAGATTAGAGACTACAACTGGTACTGCTGTCGTTAGCAAACAGCTAGAAATAGCTCTAGTATGGATATTCTGCACGCTCGCGAGGCGCTCCAAAAGCGTAACGGCTAGAATCCATTCCGACTGACCACACTACTCAAGATTAAATCTTTTTAGTTTAAAGAGGCTTGAGGAAAAGCCTAGTAGTAGTAAAAAAAAACTTGAACAAAATTAACTACTTTCTGTGGTAGCTACCAATAAATAAAGGTCTGAAGTGTTGACACAAGGATGGGTTTTTTCGTTTGTTTCTACATCACTAATACGCTTGGTGGTCAAAAGGCTACAAGAGGGTGTTCCAGTAAGGTTGGGAAGGAAATTAAATAAGTGTACACTTATTAGCCAAAGCTTATTAGCCAAAGCACTTCCTAAAGTCTCCACCATCCGGGTATCTCCACCCCGGAACCCAAGGGCCACTTAAGCACCCGAATGGAAACCCCGAACGGCTGGCGGAACTCCTTGGACCACCGGGAGAGTATAACTCCAGACATAAGGTCTGTATTTTTTTTTTCTTCAAAGATGGTAGGAACAGAAGGGATGAAGAGACCATTCCAAAGCGAAAATTAAAAATATGAGAAAATTACACCCATCATAATATCAACAGACCCAAGTTCGTGTTGTAAAGGCTAATTAGGTAAAAACCTGGTACTGGCAAAATTTAGCAAAAGTGGGCCAGTACTCTCCTCCCCCTACGGGACGGCTGAGAAAAAAAAAAAATTGGTGGCCAGTGGGAAAAGACAAAATAAAGTTTTATTTTTCCATACTAGTTTTTTAAATTTAGAGACTTGGAGCAAATAAATTCAGGCTCTTAAAAGGCGTGAAAGAAAAACTGTAGAGCTACGGGAAGAGCTTAACGGAGTAAGGAAATCATTTGGTCGTGGTAAAGTGGTTTAATTAGGAACTTTAAAAACAAAAAAAACAACTAGTTTCTAAGTGTTGGCCAGGAAAGGCAAAAAAAAACCCTGAAACCTACGGAAAAGAGACCCAAAAAACTAACTGGGCCAAAACCCAACAAAATTAGGTTAACAATCAATAAACCTCTAAAACAATAACAATAAAAAAAGCCTTCAAAGGATAACAGTAACAACAGTAAAAAAAAAACACTTCCAATATAAACACTAAACAGCAAATAAATAAGATAGCTGCTGGAACATTTAGCAGCTTCAGAGACAAAATTATAAAGTCTTAAAGACACAAAGAGATAACAACAACAACTAACTACAAAAAATATATAGACAAACTACAATCTTCAACAATATTTCAACAATAAAAACTAAACCTATCCATCGCTGCTAACTTAGCTGAATAACAAAGAATTCCACCTACTGCCAAAAGACTGACCCTACTAAGCAAGAGAAAGACAAAGAAAGGAAAAGGGAAAGAAAATGTAAGCTTGTGTTGTAAAATGTAATGGGTTGGCCGAACCAAGGATAGCAGGCTGCGCGACTGCATTAGGGAATGTTAAAAATAAATAAACATAAAATTCGCTCCCAATGTACAGCCTAGAAAAATTGCCGAAGCAAAAAAAATTCTCTAAACAGCCAATGCTAATCCTGATCCCCCCGTGTATAAGTACTGTAAAAGAAGAGGAGTAAAAGTATCAGAGTGTTAATGTGGTGTAAGGAAGAGAAGAAGAAGAAGAAGGAGGAGGGAAAAAACTAAACTAACATCACTATGCCCTAAACCAGCCCTATAAACGTCCCGGCAGCGGCGCTTTGGTCTTAGATAGGCCCAAAATATTTCTTCAGGAGGGAAACATGGGCCGACCTAATAAGTTTCCCTGACTTGGGACACCTCAAAGTCACAGCGAAAAAAGTATTCAGATAATCATTAGAGCAATTTTACTGTGGTGTGTGCAAAAAGTACAAGTTATAAAAAAAACTAATTCAATTTATAGTATTACAAATAAATAAAAGCATAAAGTACATTGCCTTATTATTACCATGAAACCAACTTCCAGTATCACCAACAGGTGAAGGCAGAAAATAAAATTAACAAGTTTGGCTTTTAGAGCAAAAAATGTCGGCTGCCATCAGTGGGGGGTAGACTCAATTTGTTTCCTCTCAAAAGGTTGAGAAAGTTCAAAGTATTCAAAAAAACCTAACAACACCTTTCAAAACCTAAAAGAATAAGAGAGGGAAACAAAGTAAACAAAAATTAATCAAAAGCAAGAGCAACTGTACCGTAGAAGAGCAAAAAAAAATATATATGTGGAGCGAGTCGTAAAGTAGCGCTACCGGTAACTACTACATAAAGTTCAACAAGGCCCAAGTGAACAAGACACAAGCCTAAATATTAAACTCTCCCTTAAAAACTGTAAATAATTTAGAACACCCCCAAAAAAAAATCTCTTTTGAGGCCAAGAATCCAAAAAAAAAACCCCAGTGAAAAATTAAAAATTAAGAAATTAAAGACCAAAGGAAAAAAAAATTATTTAACCACTTAAGGCTTAAATTAGGCTAAACTGAAATTTAGGTAAGTTAAACACCCGAAGCTGAATCAAGCAAGCTGACATATCAATCAATCCAAAGAGTCCACTAGGGTTTGGTATATTATAAAAATAGTGAACCCTCAAGGTGGCAAACTATAGTTTTAAAGTTTGTAAAAGAAAGGATGTTTCAACATTTTGGAAAGAAAGTTTAGTTTTGTGAGTAATTAAATCACTTATATGTATGTCAGCACGTCAAATCCAACCCAAGCTGCAACTTCATAAAAATTACAAAACAAGCATAGGCCTATGTTATTTTTATCAAAAGTTGAAACTAAAGTTGTTCTCCATATTAACTTTAACTGTTTCAACTTAAACCGGCACTAGTCAAAAGAAGCAAAGGGCTTTTAATAATAGACTATGAAAGACTTATTATTTTTACAATAACATTAAAGTTTTGAAGAAGGTTTTAAAAAAAAAATTGCAAAACTGTTAGACTAAATCAACCCCTTAAGCTTGAACTGCCCCGAACAATCAAATAGCATAGGCCTACATAAAAGTTTGACATGTTTCTAAGTAGAAAAAATTATCAGATAAATTTAACAGTAACACTTCACTTACCTTGTGTATAGACTAAGATTAATTAACAAAATTGTGTAAGACTCGAATAAATTCAACGCAGTAGACAAAATCATCAAATTAGTGCTATTAAAAATTTAAACTCTTATCAACTTAAAACATGTACAAGTGGAGTAAATCCGCTGGAAGAATAAATAAATAACTAAATAATTAATTAAATCCTAGAATAACAACAATTAATTGCATTTGGAACTAAGGGTAGGTGTGGAAAGGTTAAAAAATTTAATTAAATCAGAAGTAGAGATGAAATATCAGAAGGAAAGCAAGTTATATAAAAAAGAACACTTTTAATTATAAGCCAACCCAAAGTAAATAATCTGGTGAAACTGAATGGGGGTTTCAAATATTAACCAGAAAGCTAAGAACTTTAAAAACAAAAGGTAGGCTATACATAGGCGGCAGTACAATACGCAGTCACCAACAGCATCTATGAAATCCTTCGACTTTACTTGCACAGATCTGAGCCAAAGTTTAAATTAAAATACTAAAAGGTGCTAATTAAAGTTTAGAAAGCACAAGTAATTAAGTACCAGGTATGTTTAAGGCAACAGGCTACACTGTAGGTGAAAGTAAAAAGTTAGGTTAAGAGTTAACTTGGTGAGAGAAAAAAAAATTTATTAAAATTGGTTTAAAGTAAAATTTTAAGCTAGAAAAAATCAACCAAATACCTATGCCTAAATAATTAGTGAGAATAAGTTACTAAAGTTTAAGAAATACTGCCACTCACATGTTCAATTATTACACAACTAGGCTTAGGTAGCAGTTGGTTGCAAGAACTGCTTAAGTCAGACCTGCACATTCAAAACAAGCTACTTCGAAAAAGTTTAACATTTTGAGTAAAAAAAAGGCAGTGTAAGGAAAATTTAGAAAACTAAAAAAATTTAGAAAAACGTCTACCCCTTTAAAAAAACTTAAAACTAGGACTTAGCTCTCATAGCTGTGTAGAATTCTCCGCTCCCACCGGCAAGCCTAGCCTTCCATTTCAAACCACGATCTGCTACCAATTTGCGACGATATTCGAAAACTGAATTTGGAAAGACTGGGTCCTAAATATTAAACGAGGTCGTGAAACGTTGATTGGAAGGTAGGCATACGATATTAACACCAAAACACCGTGCCGGTTCGTAGAGGGAGCGGGCAGCCAGCTTTGATTTTGTAACTCCGACCACAGAAAACTCCAAGATGTCCTTGCCCTTTCGAAGTCAGAAGAGAAGAGCGACAAGAAACCTAATTCCAGATATCTAGAAAACCTGAAAATACTAGAACCAATCAAAAAGCCCAGAAAGCCACAGCAACATCTAGAAAGAGAACAACCATCTGGTAAAACAGATGGACCTCGACCAGCTGTAAGGAAACAGCTACCCTCCCGGTCCGTCCAAAGACCAACAAAATAAAGTGGGCAAAAACGCCACATCCTCCCCCTCTACCCCGGGAGAGAAAAGACAAAAAACTCAAAAGGATAAGGTAGGAAGACAAGGACGGAAAGATTAGAGAAACTACAACTGGTACTGCTGTCCGTATAGCAAACAGCTAGAAATAGCTCTAGTATTGATATCCTGCACGCTCGCGAGGCGCTCCAAAAGCGTAACGGCTAGAATCCATTCCGACTGACCACACTACTCAAGATTTAAAAATCTTTTTAGATTTTAAAGAGGCATGAGGAAAAGCCAAGTAATGTAGTAAAAAAAACCTTGAACAAAATTAACTGACTTTATCTGTGAGTCGCTACCAATAAATAAAGGTCTGAATTGTTTGAACACAAGGATGGGTTTTTTTCGTTTGTTTCTACATCACTAATACCTTTGGTGGTCCAAAAGCTAACAAGAGCGGTGATACCAGTAAGTTTGGGAAGGAAATTAAATAAGTGTACACTAATTAGCCAAAGCTTCTTAGCCAAAGCACTTCCTAAAGTCCTCCACCATCCGGGTATCTCCACCCCGGAACCCCAAGGGCCACTTAAGCACACCGAATGGAATACCCCGAACGGCCTTGGCGGAACTCCTTGGACCACCGGGAGAGGTATAACTCCAGACATAAAGGTCTGTATTTTTTTTTTATCTTCAAAGATGGTAGGAAACAGAAGGGATGAAGAGACCATTCCAAAGCGGAAAATTAAAAATATGAGAAAATTACACCCATTCATAATATCAATCAGACCCAAGTTCGTGTTGTAAAGGCTAATTAGGTAAAAAACCTGGTACTGGCAAAATTTAGCAAAAGTTGGGCCAGTACTTCTCCTCCCCCTACGGACGGCTGAGAGAAAAAAAAAATTGGTGGCCAGTGGGAAAAAGACAAAATAAAGTTTTATTTTTCCATACTAGTTTTTTTTTAAATTTAGAGAAGACCTTGGAGCAAGATAAATTCAAGGCTCTTAAAAGGCGTGAAAGAAAAAACTGTAGAGCTACGGGAAGAGCTTAAAACGGAGTAAGGAACGATCAATTGGTCCGTGGGTAAAGTGGTTTAATTAGGAACTTTAAAAAAAAAAAAACAACTAGTTTCTAAGTGTTCGGCCAGGAAAGGCAAAAAAAAAAAAAAACCCCTGCAACCTAACGGAAAAGAAGACCCCAAAAAAAAACTAACTGGGCCAAAACCCAACAAAGAATTAGGTTAACAATCAATAAACCTCTAAACACAATAACAATAAAAAAAGCCTTCAAAGGGATAACAGTAACAAACAGTAAAAAACAAAAACACTTCCAATATAAACACTAAACAGTAAAAATAAATAAGATAGCTGCTGGAACATTTAGCAGCTTTCAGAGGGACAAAATTATAAAGTCCTTAAAAGGGACACAAAGAGAATAACAACAACAAACTAACTACAAAAATATATAGACCAAAACCTCACAATCGCTTCAACAATATTTTCAAGAATAAAAACTAAACCTATCCATTGCTGCTAACTTAGCTGAATAAACAAAGCGAATTCCACCTACTGCCAAAAGTACATGACCCTACCTAAGCAAGAGAAAAGACAAAGAAAGGAAAAGGGAAAGAAAATGTAAGCTTGGTGTTGTACAAATGTCTAACTGGGGTTGGCCGAACCAAGGATAGCAGGCTGCGCGACTGCATTAGGGAATCGTTACAAAAAAATAAATCAACATAAAATTCGCTCCCAATGTACAGCCTAGAAAAATTAGCCGAAGCAAAAATCAAATTCTCTAAACAGCCAATGCTAATCCTGATCCCCCCGTGTATAAGTACTGTAAAAGAAGAGGAGTAATAAGTATCAGAGTGTTTAATGTGGTGTAAGGAAGAGAGAAGAAGAAGAAGAAGGAGGAGGGAAAAAACTAAACTAACATCACTAATGTGCCCTAAAATCCATTCCCTATAAACGTCCCGGCAGCGGCGCTTTAGGTCTTAGATAGGCCCAACAATATTTCTTCAGGAGGGGAAGAAACATGGGCCGACCTAATAAGTTTCCCCTGACTTGGGACACCCTCAAAGTCACGAGCGAAAAAAGTATTCAGAACAATCATTAGAGCAATTTTACTGTGGTGTGTGTCAAAAAGTACAAGTTATAAAAAAAACTAATGTCGAATTTATAGTATTAACAAATAAATAAAAGCATAAAGTACATTGCCAACTATTATTACCATGAAAACCAACTTCCAGTATCACCAACCAGTTGAAGGGCAGAAAATAAAATTAAACAAGTTTTGGCTTTTAGAGCAAAAAATGATCGGCTGCCATCAGTGGGGGGTAGACTCAATTTGTTTCCTCATCAAAAGTTTGAGAAAGTTCCAAAGTATTCAAAAAAACCTAACAACACCTTTCAAAACCTAAAAAGAATAAGAGAGGGAAACAAAGTAAACAAAAATTAATCAAAAGCATGAGCAACTGTACCGTAGAAGGAGCAAAAAAAATATATATATGTGGATCGAGTCGTAAAGTAGCGCTACACCGGTAACTACTACCTAAGAGTTCAACAAGGCCCAAGTGAACAAGAGCACAAGCCTAAATATTAAACTCACCCTTAAAACTGTAAATAATTTTAGAACAACCCCCCAAAAAAAAAATCCTCTTTTGTGGCCAAGAATTCCAAAAAAAAACCCCAGTGAAAAATTAAAATTAAATTAAGAAATTAAAGACCAAAGGAAAAAAAAAAAATTATTATAACCACGTTAAGGCTTAAATTATGCTAAACTGAAAAATTTAGGTAAGTTTAAACACCCGAAGCTTGAATCAAGCAAGCTGACATATCAATCAAACCGAAAGAGGTCTCACTAGGGTTTGGTATATTATAAAATAGTGAACCCTCAAGGAGGCAAACTATAGTTGTGTACGAAACACAGTAAACGAAAGGATTTTTCAACAAGTTGGAAAGAAAGTTTAGTTTTGTGAGTAATTAAATCACTTAAATGTATGACAGCACGTCAAATCCAACCCCAAGCTTGCAAACTTCATAAAAATTACAAAACAAGCATAGGCCTATGTTATTTTTTATCAAAAGTTGAAACTAAATTTGTTCTCCATATTAAAACTTTAAACTGTTTTCAACTTAAACCGGCACTAGTCAAAAGAAGCAAAGGGCTTTTAATAATAGACTATGAAAGACTTATTATTTTTATCAATAACATTAAAGTTTTTGAAAGAAGTTTTTTAAAAAAAAATTGCAAACTGTTAGACTAAATCAACCCCTTAAGCTTGAACTGGCCCCTAACAATCAAATAGCATAGGCCTACCATAAAAGTTTGACATGTTTTCTCTAAGTAGAAAAATTATCAGATAAATTTAACAGTAACACTTCCACTTTACTTTGTGTATAGACTAAGAATTAATTAACAAAATTGTGTAAGACTCGAATAAATTTCAACGCAGTAGACAAAAATCATCAAATTAAGTGCTATTAAAAATTTAAACTCTTATCAACTTAAAACATGTACTAGTGGAGTAAATCCGCTGGAAGAATAAATTAAATAACTATATAATTAATTAAATCCTAGAATAACAACAATTAATAGCATTTGGAACTAAGAGGTAGGTTGTGGAAAGGTTAAAAAATTTAATTAACATCAGAAGTAGAGGATGAAATATTCAGAAGAAAAGCAAGTTAATATACAAAAGAACACTTTTAATTATAAGCCAAACCCAAAGTAAATAATCTTGGTGAAACTGAATGGGGGTTACAAATATTAACCAGAAAGAGCTAAGAACTTTAAAAAACAAAAGGTAGGCTATACATAGGCGGCAGTACAATACGCAGTCACCAACAGCATCTATGATATCCTTCGACTTTACTTGCACAGATCTGAGCCAAAGTTTAAATTAAAATACTAAAAAGGTGGCTAATTAAAGTTTAGAAAGCACAAGTAATTAAGTTACCAGGTATGTTTAAGGCAACAGGCTACAACTGTAGGTGAAAGTAAAAAGTTAGGTTAAGAGTTAACTTGGGTGAGAGAAAAAAAAATTTATTTAAAATTGGTTTAAATGTAAAATTTAAGCTAGAAAAAATCAACCAAATACCTATGCCTAAATAATTAGTGAGAATAAGTTACTAAAGTTTAAGAAATACTGCCACTCACATGTTCAATTAATACAACAACTAGGCTTAGGTAGCAGTTTGGTTTTGCAAGAACTGCTTAAGTCCAGACCTGCACATGTCAAAACAAGCTACTTCGAAAAAGTTTAACATTTTGAGTAAAAAAAAGGCAGTGTAAGGAAAATTTAGAAAAACTAAATAAATTTAGAAAAACGTCTACCCCCTCTTAAAAAAACTTAAAACTAGGACGTAGCTCTCATAGCTGTGTAGAATTCCTCCGCTCCCACCGGCAAGCCTAGCCTTCCATTCAAAACCACGATCTGCCTACCAATTTGCGACGATATTCGAAAACTGAATTTGGAAAGACTGGGACCTATATATTAAACGAGGTCGTGAAACGTTGATTGGAAGGTATGGCATACGATATTAACACCAAAACAAACACCGTGCCGGTTTCGTAGAGGGAGCGGGCAGCCAGCTTTTGATTTTGTAACTCCGACCACAGAAAACTTCCAAGATGTCCTTGCCCTTTCGAAGTCCAGAAGAGAAGAGCGACAAGAAACCTAATTCCAAGATATCTAGAAAACCTGAAAATACTAGAAAACCAATCAAAAAGCCAAGAAAGCCACAGAAACAGCTAGAAAAGAGATTAACAAACCATCTGGTAAAAACAGATGGCTCGACCAGCTGTTAAGGAAAAACAGCTCCCGGTCCGTCCAAAGACCAACAAAAATAAAGTGGCAAAACGCCACATCCTCCCCCTCTACCCCGGGATAGAAAAGAAAAAAACTCAAAAGGATAAGGTAGGAAGACAAGGACGGAAAGATTAGAGACTACAAACTGGTACTGCTGTCGTTAGCAAACAGCTAGAAATAGCTTCTATTATGGATATCCTGCCACGCTCGCGAGGCGCTCCAAAAGCGTAACGGCTAGAATCCATATCCGACTGACCACACTACTCAAGATTAAATTCTTTTAGTTTTTTTTTTTTTTAGACCCACAAAATAAAGTGGCAAACGCCTCAAACATACACCCCATCCTCTGTGTTAAAACCTAATGAACAATTTTATAACTTTAGTATATTTCCTGCTTATTATAACCTCTAATAATTTGTTTGGTATACAAATAAATAAATGATCCCGTAATTTATTTGGATTACTGTTTTCAAACGAAATCGAAAAAATATATAAACCACCAATTATTTCCCAATATGTTGGTGAAGGTAATTTAAATTTGTTACATGATTCTATACATAAACTGAAGGTGTCCCTATCAGTTAAACGACGAGACGACGGCAGTTTTAAGAGGTGGCAACGGTCCGTTAATACTTTGGTCATAACAAAAGTGTTGGCAATAAAAAATCCTTGTCGCATTTTAAAACCTTCCATCCTGTTAACCTGAACCTGCTTATTTCCACCCTAACAATTCATACATTGTCACTAAAAAGACATCAATTTGCAGTATAATGTAATCTAAAATTAAAAAAGTATTATGCAATATATATTATAATCATTTATGAAGATGAATTACTGATTTTTAATTTTCATTACAATGTAAATGACAGGCTAATTATATATAATATTGATAATAATGAAAACTTATACTTTATTTATTGAAGTCCAGCTACATTAGTATGAATAGAATAAATTTTACAGCAATATAATAATTATTTCACCCGCGAGGTTCGCACACGAACTACAGTTTACTAAAAAAAAAAAGAATTTTGTACTTATACAAAGTGGTGGTTCACTAAAAGTAAAATAAAGAACCACAAGTAAATAAAAAATTTTTGTTTGATTCATACCTAAAACATTTATGCATTTGGAGTATATGGCTTTTTCAAATACAATTTCCGACTACTTCATTTGGGTCCTATTAATTATTTATGAAAATACATATTTTAAAAACTGAAATTTTATCAATATCACGTCAATAGCACATTCAATAACCTCTATTATTGTTAGTTTTAATTGGTCTGTTGGAATAAGGATCAGCAATAATGACCGTGTATAAGTTCCCTGATGCTTAAAAATGGAAGCCATTGCAATTTCACGTATGTTTTTGGAATTTTGTGATTTTTATCGAATTATAAAGTTGTTTACGGTACCTTCAATGTGTTTTTGTAGACAATACAACCAATGTATTGCCCGAATAATATATATCTAATATCAATAAAGAGCATTTTTTGACGCCTTTTGGTTTGTCTATTTCCATGATATTTTTCCAATATGACGAGGGTAAAAAGAAGTTTTTTGGAAACACCTATCATTTGGTGTATATCCATAAAAATGAGTTTTTATTACATTGCGGGCGATGACTCTTACAATAACATAAAGGTATTACTTGGATATAGTTGAATAAAGAGTGTGCTCACCACCCGACTACAACGCGTACAAACGAAGAAACTCACAGGAGTTATAACCGGTGGGACTAAGTAGGGTAAAACTGATTTCTTTAATCTCACTTAAATTGAACCAGCTTACAATACAGCCCTCTATGAAGTGGTTTTCAGAAAACTTCACCTTTCTTATCTGAGGTGGAAACTGAAGCTTTAACGTATAATCTTTAAAGGTAGGAGTAAGGGAGTTACTCTTGAAAAAAAGACAACAACTTAAAGATGCCTTTATCTTATATGTACGCCTTAGTAAAATAAACTAAGATAATCTAACTTTCCACTAACTTGCTGTTTGAACTACATGAAAGGTTAGCAAAAGATAGGTTTTGTGAGTTATATAACTTAAAATGAAAAAGATAACATTTAACAACCTCTTTCTTTATCTTCTTGGACTCCCTCCCAGACCGAAGTTTTCGTTTTGGACGTGTTAGTATAAATATTCAATTTTGTTTTGTGGTATATATTTTATTTTATGTTAGAAAATGTCAAGAAGATATTAGCCGGAATCTCTTAACTTTCAGTAACAATTTTATGATAATACTGAGAGTAAATGAACATTTTAACGAGGTGGATATTGATTAAATATACAGTAATTATATTTATTAAGAGAATCCCTAATCGGAATAACATTATGAATACACAATAAATTGTGGTCCAATTAAACACCCACCTTTTGAATTTTCTGTTGTTATTATTTTTACAGATGTTATATCAAATAAAGGTTATTTATTTGAAGTTTTTTCAGCTGAATGTTCATTTGTAAATGAAAAGAATAGCAAAGGCATATTAAATTACATAACCCTCGGTAATTAACATTTAAGGCAATACGCAAATTTAAATAACAAAGATCTAAACCTAAAATAACGAATGTCTTTACCTTCAATAAATATTTGAAATTACAATCCTAACATTATTAACATAATACCTCTAATTTTTCCACAAATTAAATAGTTGTAAATTAAAAATAATATTCTAGCCTTCCACTTTTTTTTTCGTACATCAATCCTTAAGTAATCATGTTCAATGAACAATTTTACCCATCATTACTGTTAATAACTAGAGGAAGATTCCATCACACAAAGTTTAATTTATTAAATTTATGATCGAACTAGGAACTTATAAAGTAGTCCTTTACTTTTCATAATTATCATTTTGCTATTGTAGGATTCTTTAATACATTTATGAAAATGAGAATTAAATCGAAATAAACATTAAACAGGATTTTTTACTAAACGAGTAGAGAATATTTTCTGTAACTGTGTACGCAACGATAAAAAATACTTTTAATTCTGTCAGCATACGGTATGTCATAAAGAGGCTAGAACACTTTCAAACAGTCAGAGTAAGTGTTGCACAACACGTTTGGCTTGCAAAATTTAAATTCAATTTTTAATTGATTCTTGATATGATCTGCAGAGAGATACAACATTTTCAAGGATGGATGAATACCATCATATTACTCGTTAATATTTTTATACAAATTAAATTTTATGGAAAATTTAAATTTAAAGGCTGAAATCTACATTGGAATATCTAGCAACAATATAGATTATATTCACATATTGTGCATTGAGTTTCTGTTTTCTAGCAGTGTTAAAATAATAAGTCTACACTCAAAGTTACAAAAAGAATAAACTGAGCAATATGATTGGTTTAAGTATGTAAGATGGTAAAGTCCCATATAGGTTTCATTAAATGTAATTCTTTCTTCTTTGACATTAATTTACGGCAGAAGACAAACGCAAAACACGTTAGGTATAACGCCTCGAGCTAATCCCATGGGGTTTGCCCAATTCTCCATCATCAACCTCGATGACCTAAAAATTAGCCATAATCCCTTAATATGGTGTAGTCGTACTTGTTCCAGTCTTCCCCACGCTCAATATGGAAAGACAATGATCTGAATCAGCGGAAACTCCCTCAACAAAATCAGTGATCGCTGTTTAATCAAGGGAAAGTTTTTTTTTTATTTTATTAAATCCTATAGCCAAAGGTTAGGCAAGGATATGATTGACATCACAACTTTTTCCGTTTTCCGCCAGAGGACTTCCAATAAAATATTCGTTCTTCAATTTTGTCCACTTGTGAGAGTTTTCTGTCAATTAAGCAGAAAGTCGTTTGGTGGCTATGAGTTGTAAAGTCCGTCATAAAATACGCCCGTTCTATTTGTATCTGAAGATCAATAAGAAACCTTTAACTTATATGCAATCAAATAATAATCAACATCGAAGAATGCTTTAAACATTTCAGTTCTATGTAGACTTCAAGTTGTGGTATTTATCAAATCTTACCTAAAAGGCGTTGTGGCACGCCTAAGTCAAGGAATCAACAACCCTACATTGTTGTTGATGTCCAAACTTTCACTAAACTCTATAGGACATGCACTTAATACAAAACTATACAAAACACTAATCATTTAAAAACTAAACTACGGAATACAGGTCACAATACGTCTTCACTCGTCTACTAAACCACCTAACGAGCTGACCAGAGTGGACTAGCCAATGGTTAAAATCGTTGACGGGCTGGCTAAAAACAAGATGGCGGAAATTACAAGGTGAAAGGGGACTAGGACATGGGGCTCCTTTCGTTTATTATTAGTTCATGCGAGATGAAACTTTTTAAAACCATATTGTGACATGCCGCATTGGTTTATTACAAATATCCGATCCGTTTTTGATTACTTTTGGTTTCTCTCTTTAGTTCATTTTTTAGAATTGGCAAACCAAAGCGGGCCCCTTAATCTCGACTGATAGTGTGACTGATTGGTTGGTCTGCCAATTTTAATGTTATGTTGCCTCAATTAATTTCCTTTTGAAAAAAATGTGGGTTCCCGATGTATTATGGTGGGCTTCATCCCAATTTCAATATGATGGTCTTCGGACTCAACAAATGGTTGTGCAATTTTTTCACCTTTTCTGTGCATACCCCTTTCTCGTGGTTTTATTTGTGTTTCTTATATCCTTACGTTTTTAACTGGTCTTTTTGTCTCGCCTATGTTATTCCCTATTGCAGCTACATTTTATACTGTAAAACACAGTTTTTGGAATCCTGAGTGCCATTTTTTGGGTTTTGTTTTTTACGAGACTTTGTCTAAGGAGTGTTGTGTGTTTTAAACGCGGTTCTAATTTTGTACTTTCTTTTATACCTATTCTTATAATTTCTCCGTATTATTCCTGGCACTTAAGGGACTGACATTAAACGCAAATTTATCACAATTCTGTTTTACCCTGACTCGGGAGGAATGATTCTTATGGTTCGTTTTGCACTTATTATATTAATAATAAGTAATTAAATTAGTATTATAAGAGTCAGCATTTTACACGGGTCGTCTTAACAGGTTTCTATAGAAATTTAATTTTTTTGCCGATTATATATTTTATTAGATATCATGCAGGAGGGGTTAGGCAAAATTTATTAATATGCAAAAATTATAAAATATCATGCCAATTGCATTAAGTTTGCTAAGATATTTGTTTAGTTACTTTATAGTTGGCCATCATATATTTTTTACATACAGTTTTATAACTATGTTTTAATTTAGTAATTGCAAGAAAATAATTTTCAATTGCCTATATTTTTTCACCAAAAACACTTAAATAATTGAAAGGGAATTGCTGCATTTTTCATATTCGAGAAAGGTTTAATTAGGCCTAATATTTAATCCGCTTCTCTAATTTTATATATTCGCCTGGGCCTATGTGGTAATTTTTCCTTTGCATATACATTATAATCATGCATTAACGTTTTATGTTATTTACCGATGGAGGAAAAATTAGGTCTAGGTTTTGTTCTCTTGTTCACTGTCAGTAACTGGTACCTGTTCACATTACTTTATTGAGTTGACTGTCCCCAACAGCAATAATAAAACACATGACTGTAGTTAAGGGAAATTTACACAGAAGCTGCTGCAGTTGAAGATACTGATTGTTTGTTCATATTGATATATAGCAAAAGACACCTGCTGGGAAATTGTCCTAAATCAATGATACATTTGAAACTTCATCCAAGAAGCTTTGTGTTTTCTGTTACGGAGTTACAAACTAGTCTATACGGTCACATTCATTCGGATATAGTGTTTTTAACATTTAGACAGATATTATATTTTTTTTTGTTAGTTTTGTATATCCTTCGACATGTTTAGCGTAATATTAACGTTAATCTACAAATAAGTAATAGGATATTTGGTTATACCTTTTTAACAAATCATATTTATCCTGATTCTATCGTATTTCTTTTGTTTTCTGTATAAATTATGTCACATACACAATTATGTACATTTATACACCCAATCGGTTTCGTATGCTTCATTAATTAAAGACAAATTCAAAGTTCCGTGATATGTTATGATGTATACAAAAGGTTATCTCGTTCGCTTGTTTCTTAAAATTTTAGATAATGAACAAATAGTTCGTTGAATCATATTAATCCCGGGACCCTCCGCCTTTGAATCCCCAGCTAGTAAACATACCAATCCTCAATCTCAATATTTTATAGTAACATTAATTTACTCATTCTATATTTTGAGCATTAATTATAGTCCATAATAATATAAATTTTTTGTCACTGCTTCCATTTTATATATAGCAATGCATAACAAAACTTGTTGCTAAGCACTAATCTTAAGAACAGCTTGTACCGATTTCATTAATTCCTTTTGTAAAATGTTTGGTAAACTCTGAGGAAGGTTTACATGAAGAGAACGATTAAATAATTGTGTAATATATATATATATATATATATATATATATATATTCAGAAAAACATTTGTGTTGTGTTAAGTATTTAAGTGGAATAACTATTATCCAACTGACACTAAAAATCATTCAGTGATTTCTGAAAATCAAAATGTAGTCTAAGACATCTGTGTACATTACAAATTTATAAAATATAAAGGGTAAATTGCTTGGTCAGATAACGATTATTAACTTCAAAAATTTACTTCAAATAGCGATAGCGATGGAGTAAAAAACATTAATTGCATTTTAATTATAATTTAAACACTATTATAAAATCAACTTTTACAATCAAAGCTTTGTTTTCTTTCCATAATATATTCTAAACAGGTGGGATCTCTTGGCATTTTGATATAGCGTTAGGAAACGTTGTAAGATGGTGTTAAGTGATAAGTGGGAACAATTCGTTATAAATAACGCTGAATAGTATAGTCTTCTGCGTTAAAGTGAAATGAAATTGTCCAACTCTTATCCATTGAATGATTTGGAATTCTAATTCATCTTTTTAATACCAATAAATTCCAATATAAATCTGTTATAAAAAAGTATATTCGTCATGTTTCTTATTTAGATTAAAATAAAAACACATTTGAAAGACAGGTCAAATTATTATATTGACAGAAAAAGAATAATGTTTACCAATAAGCATATAAACGTAAACAGCAATAGAAAATAGTTTTCAGCCACATCTGGTGGTTACAGTATGGTGTAGTGGAGACAAATGTAAATGGAACAATATAGTTAATTACAGGATAAACTGAATAGTCCGTGCAATTATTGCCCATTGTTCCCGTACTTGATAATTGGGGTTAGTGACCTATGAAACTCTACACTACCAGAAAGACCATTTTTATCAGAATTTAATTCTAATATAGTATTTAAACTATGTAATATA
>NW_025786236.1:0-20159 GCF_021130785.1 Homalodisca vitripennis
TGTACACTTATTGTAATATATAATATTTACAAACTTGTTTCTAACAGGTGAACATGTTTTGATCGTTGAATATGTTATCTATTAAATTTGATGTATTGAAATTTAAAATAGACGCAAAAACGCAACTGTTATCCATATCCATCTTTACAAATACCGTACTACCTTGCACCTATCATTAAACATAAAATATAACAAGTTGAACATATAATTTTAAATTTCATTAGTTATTTTTATTCACCGACTTTGAAACATTTCGATAAATTATAATATGTAACCATATAGTCAAGTAATCTCAGGTGTGGTTCATTACCCAGAATACAGTATTTGAAGGTGATGATTGTTCCGCTTTCACCATTGGGACTACTTTGATCACTCCCATTTGAGTAGGATTTGAAAGCTTTCGATTTCTTAGTTCCATTTAAAAGTGCTCCTGCCACAAGTTGATTTTATCTTATGAGAAGCAAATTTCTACTCATATTCCATGTTTAGATGTTGGCGTCCTAATTGAGTTTTAAGAGTATAGTTCTGATATATTGGGATGCATTACTATTTTAAGTCCTTTTTTGTTAAGGACTTCCCATTCTTTCAAACCCTGTTTTAAAACTGGTGGGAGAGTGAATAGGTTAGAAAATAGATAGAAGGTAAATAAAAAAGGATTAAACATCAGTTTAAAGAATGGAAAGAAATTTAAGAAGTAACACGTTGGAGTATCGCTCTTAGCGTAGAATAATGAGAAATGCAGCGTGTCAATCTGTGTTGGGTCTCCAATCAGAGTCTGCTAATGTGATGTGAGACACGACGTCATGAGTATGGTGCATGTAGCTTTAGACTTAGGTATGAGATATGAAGCCTGTTGGTAAATGAAATTTGTAGAGGATGCGTTCAATTAAATTAACGTCCATTTATAATAAATGATTGTTGATCTAAGACCCACTTACATTATAGCAATTATTTCAGTTTAAAGATCTAAATACTAAATTAACTATTTAATATTACACATCAGCTGTACGTATTTTTAAGAATGGTTTATTAATTTTGGGGGTGGTTTATCCTCATCCCCTTGACTTACAACACTGTGACACAATCATGTTTCTTGTGAATCTCTTAGAGATGGTGACAAACTGAACGGAATCTCCAGCAACGCTATGCTGTAGAGATGTGTTTCAAACTTCGAAGCACAAAATTCTCGGAAAATGGTTTCTCGATATTGAATAAATTTATGAAAATATATTAAATTACCAAGGGTAGTTAAAACAATAAAATTAAACTTTTTAGATAGCCAATTTTTGATTAAAGACTAATCAAATAAGACTAGATGTATATTAAAACGCTACACAGTCAGTTAATGTAACGCTTATGGTATACTCACTTTATAAAAAAACTAGAAATACGAGTATATCTTCCGATTTATCGCTATGAGATAAGGATATGTCGTTTGAAAAAAGAAAATATGCATCATTACAATGTATTAAGGCGAGTATTAGAGTCGAGATTGCAATATAATGGGAGTTCAGAGATGAGGAGCTTTTTATCTGTAACGTATTCTTATACTTGATCGTACTTCAGCGGGAATCCCTTCTTTGTAGTTCTATTATTTGCCAACAGTTTTTCCTTACTTGTTACGCTCAGTTTTGTAAGCATGTACCCACAGCATTATATAGCAATAATGTATACATATAACCATAATTTAGACGCATCTAGGGCGCTTCTGAGACTAATCATTATTGTAAAGGTCAATTTCTGGCGTTATTTGCGATCCGTTTAAAATAATAACTGGATATCGAATTATGTATCGAGCTACGAGTTCAAGTTACAATTTTTACTCCTTCATTATTCCGTTTTAGAAACTACAGCTTAGGATGCTGAAGGTGGTAAAAAGTCCTTTGTTATAGAGAGCACCAATTCAGTTACATGTACACACTATATACATGCCATTTTGGTATTTCTATGCACAGAAGACTAGACTAATTTCTTAATGTGTACCTAAAATGCATTACAAAGAAATAAAAAAAATGTACTAAAAGATTATATGAATATTTTTCTATATGATCTAAAACATAAGTTTTTGATTCAATGAGGTTACCATATTGTTCCGGGGAAGTTATGCAGCAAAGTGTCCTCCCATTTTATAACTAATAACGATAAAATCAGTTGGTGAAGTAGATCACTAAAGAAACATTACTTTTTAGAGGAGTGAATACCCTCTTACAGAGTGATAGTTAAATATGATATAACTAGAATAAATATCAAAAGAATAAGAATTAATATAAATTTATAACAGCAACCATATACTGTAACAACTAATGACAACTGAAAAACGAAATAAAAAATTCAATTGAATCAAAACGATCATAACGATAAAAATAATTGCTCAAGTGCAAAATACAGGTAATACGACTGTTTTTTGGGTTTACAGCGAAAGTTTTAGTTTTTGGTTTCAACATCCCAACCCAGTTGCATTTTACAGAAAAAACAAAACATTTTATTAGTGAGTAATAATAATTTAGTAAGATGAATAAATATTATTTGTGGGATATAACAGTGAATTTGAAGTGTTTAATTTACTTCAACCTTCAATAAACCTCTTCAATAAAAAAAAACAATATATTACAGTTAAATAAAACTAAATAAAATTGAAATAGCTCAAATTAATATTTTATATGGTACAGGCCACAGAAAAGTATAGTATAGTATTTGTACGCTATGCTACAAATATCACATATTGATACTACAAAATAAATCAGTTTTGCGAACGTAACTTTAACTAAATTGATTTATAATTATCGTGCAAAAACTCGCATAATAAGGTAATGAGTTGGAGTCCTGAAAGTTGAAAACAATCCCACGCATTAGTAAGGAGAATTATTGACGGACACGTACTTACAAAGTACTTGGCATTATGGTATTTGTATGCAATAAAGTAGAATAATGGAAAAATGCCTTAATGAGGTAAAATAAATTTGAGTTGAATAATTATTTTCAGACAAGCACTCGGTTTCTTTAATTCTTGAGTAATCTTATAGTTTTTGAAGATATAAATATGATTCCGCCCACTCTGATATTAATATCCTCTTTGCCCCCTTAATCTTCGTTGGAGCTTTCAGCAGCCCAGAGGCTATATGAATCTTGGCTTGTAGGGATCAGCGAGAAGCAATGGAGCGAAGGTAATGTAGCTTTGTGATAAGGAATTAATGTTCTTATCAGTGACGCAATACAGTAATGAGTAGCTCCCCACTGCTAAGGCAGGTTGCTGAGGAGGGATAGATAATCAGCAGTGTTGTTACCACACATCACATTTAGATCATATAACCTAAATGTCCTAACCTATTGAATAGGTTATCGATCGATATATTACAGAGTAAAAATATGTTGAATCTGCGCATAAATAATATATTGTGAATTTTATAAAAACATTATTGCCAAATTTTAATAGTTTCAATAAAAAATCTGTAATCAAGGTTATGAAATGAAATGAAATGAAATGAAAAATGACTTTATTAGAGGCGAAGTTAGGACTATAAAGTCCTCTCTACCACTTAACCTCATAAAAATTAAACTAACATATATATGAATACATTTATAACTAAAACTTCTATTTATTTACACTATATATTAAATGAATCTTAAAATAAAAACAATCATCAATAATTAGTGTAACTATATACAATGTACAATAATATCGCAAGACACACACTCGCATTCATTCAACTTGCATGCAATTGCCCTAAGTACCGCACACCAAAGCCGCCAATCGCTATACCCCCTGAGCCCCCAGCATCAAGGCCCTGACCTCCGCCCCAAAGCGAGCGCGCTTATCGATGGCTCTGATGTTCACGGGTAAAGCATTCCACAATCGACAGGCAGAAACTGTAAACGATTTGCTAAAGGTAGTTGTTCGATGAATTGGGATAGATAATAAGGATGTACCCCTCCTTGTACTTCGTTCACTTATTTCAGACATAAATCGAAAGTGGTTTGAAAGATAACTAGGACAATTTGTATTTAAAAGAGCGTGCAACAGAATGAGTGAGTGATAGTCTCGAAGGTCCTTTAATTTTAAGATAGATAATTGATTAAAGTAGGGCGTTACGTGATCATCACGTTCTGAGATTGAAAATGAACCTAATGCCAAAGTTCTGAGCTTCGCTGGTGTCTATTTGAAAGCTCCACAGTTCATGTCATTAATGACTATGTCACAGTAGTTGAAGGTGAGGCAGTTACAAGAAGTCTTTATCAGCATTATTTTAACTTGCCTGTGAGTAGATATGAAAGCCAGCCGCTTAAGGCAGTGAACACCGGCAAAGTCTATGTAGACGTGATACAGTATAGTACAAAATTGGTGGAGAATTACTCGTATAGAAAATTTGTCAATCCCTGTTGAAAAACATCGACAGCTTAATATTAATATGATATTTAGGGTCGATGACTTTCCAGGGACATAGAACATATTGTACCTTTAACTAAGGGATTTTAGTAATAAAAAATAACTGTGTTTTATAAAACTAATAATAAGAGGTTAAATACACAACATTTTCACTGAGAGCCTCTATACGCCTTTAGAATTTTGTTCTATTCCTGGGAATTGAAATGACTTACACAAGCATGTACTTTTAATAATCTGATTGCATTCACAACTTTGCTCGATGTAGGATACTGTTTTTAACAAAAAGATATGAAGTGATGTTTCTGTTTATTTGAAAGTCAACTGCCTGCCAAAAGTTATTAAAGTAATTACACACTTTTATCGCCGCTACCATTGTGTGTGTGTGTATATTTTTTTTTGTTATGTAAAAGTAGAGCTTTACTTTATTCCCTTTTTTCCATTTTCTGACCGTACCTGGTTAGTTGATTCATTGTATCTTAGAAGTATTTGAATAAGTATTAGCGTTTGTTTGTTTAATAGTGAATAAAAAAATTGGTCTGCTAATTTACATCGTACAAATATTATTTGCCTATAATTTGAGTAAATGGGGTAATAGCATTTTTTATGGGAACTAATACTCCTTTATGTACCACAAATATAACTACAGACGTATCAGTGATTTGACTCTAAGAGGTATTATCTTTATGTTGTTAAAGAGACATCTTATTGCTTATAAAGGATCCGATAGGACCTTTCTTTAAAGCCTTGGACTTGATTCTTCTTTCTTTGGGAGTAGTTTTTGATAAAAATTTCATTGGAGACTTGAGCCTTAGAAGTTATACCACCTGCCACCGTAAGTATTGATATCCTCGCTGACGCCAGGAACTGTATGAGATGGCAGGTCACACATGATTCAAGAATGATGAATGGTAACTCTTGCATGATTTAAATAATTAAACAAATAAATTAAATTAGAAAAATAACCCTTGAACTTTATTTTAAATCAAATTCAGGCTGGATCTATCCAAAATTCATTTCAGCACTTGAACAATAAATACTTCTAGGGGCGTTTTTTTAAAAAATTGTTTAGATATTTTAGCTGTATTTTCTAAGCTCACCAACACACTAAAAATTACCTGTTCATTTTATAACATGGAACGGAGTCATAATTTTTAGGTAAGATACGAGTAAGTCGATTTCAGACCGAAAATAATAACAAACTTCCACAATTTAGATTTGAATGTTGGAGGGGAACACCATTAAACAACCGTATTCAAATGGATACAGGAAGAGAATGAAAAAACCTCATCAACGAACTGGTTCAATCAAACATTACTCTTTACTGTAGTGTACTCATTAATAAAGTTAGTCATGCACACAGCGACAGGAAATATTAGAGCCCCAACTCAAAACAAGGGTATGAAAGAAAATCGTACTGTGAGTTAATAAACACAGGTCAGCAGGATTTAATAGAAATATTTCCATTGCTGTTTCGGATTGAAGTTAATGCCAATTTTAGAAACTTTTGATTTATAAGTACCACTCTTCTAAATGTTTTGTTAGTGGTTTTCTGTGGCCGCATTTAAAGTTATTTCCATTAAAATCCTAATTCACACATAGCAGTTACAATATAGTGCAATTTAATTGTCAGTAACCTTTATTCTGATTGAAAAATGTTTTAATAAGATTCAATATTTTTATTAAATTAACCGTTTTAAAAAAAACCGTATTATATAACGAAGGGGAACTGTAAAATAGAATACGATTAATTACAGTTGTTACATATTATACGCTACGATGTATTTTATTAAAGTTATAAAAATTACTATTTTAACGGCATTCCCCTAAATAAATTATATATTAAATAAATCAATTAAGATGTTTCACTGTAAGTTTCAATTGAAGAAATGAAGGGTTTTATCAGATCATAACCGGAGGCTTACCTTACATGTGGAATTGGTTTCAGCAGGTTATCAACAGCATTCTTTTATTTTCTTTCTCCACAGAGGCCACAGCTTGCCAATTCATTTCACTGAGTGGCAGAGAGGTTGAATTGATAAATATCTGTTATTAGATCAAGAAAAACTTTTCAGATTGTTTCAAATTGTTATTGATGTTATTATTTTCTTACTAGACCGTATGTCTGAGTAGAATGGATGAAATATTTGTTATGGTTTTTTATCCACTTTAATAGTTCAAATAACAATTTTTTATGCTTGGAAATACCATATTTTCTGTAACAATATAAATGTTAACGAGTTTTTATTGTAAACTGTTTAATAAAAAATACTATTTTATATTAACTTAAAAAATATACAATTTTGTTTTTAAATTGCGTCATGATATTCCAACCGTACCGAAATAAAGTACAAATTAACGGTAAGCTCATATAAAGCCCATGTATTATCGATTTACTTATGTAATTGGTAATGTTTTGGTACTAACTGTTACAGCATTACAAACCTACAAGGTTAATAATTGTAACAATCGTTGATGAAAGCAAATATTAAATTTATTAATGATATTTAATAAATTTCAAACACTTAATTTTGTTCACATAGTGATTTTGATTTCTGTTGGGGTGACAAAACCAGGAGGGAAATCTACAATTCCAACACATCCCCACGTGACTTCGCGCTTTGTCAACTGTCGTCCCTTTGGTATATTCAGTGAATTGCGCGAACTCTGACACCACGAATGTCAAAAGCACAAACTGTATAATGTAATTATTTGTAAATTGAACACAATTTTGAAGACCCGAGTCACAGAGCTCGTGAGTGTTTTAACTGATTCTTATTCTGCTATATTGAGGTGTGTAGAGATTTTGTTAATGATGTTTCAATATTAATTTAACTATTCGTAAAACGACACTTGTTTTTTTTTTGACTTTTGAGGACATATACAATATTTTGTAAATTATAGCCGGAAACATTTTTCTGTGACACATATATGCGTTTTTATAAGTATTTTTTACCATCTCACTCAGCATAGTTTATTGTTTAATACTTAGATGTCTTCATATGGACTGGAACAATTAGAATTTTTCTAATACTATTGACTAATAATGTTTATAATGTTAGTTCTTACATTTCCAACATTTTCTTAGATCACGACCTTTTTTGTGGTAACAACCTATAGTAGAAGAATTTATAGCCAACCGGGTGACATTCCGAGATGCCCGCCGTAGGCATAGACGGAACTAAAGTTGGTGGGGGGTGGAGCCGGCTCAGTCTGTTGCCGGTATTTTAGCCTTGTGAACTTCGTTCTCCAATCTTCTATACGTTGCCTGCCCAAAAAACATTCGGCATCGTGCCAAATTCACGAGTAGTAATACAATTTGTGAATTAATTGCGTTTTGCTCATTTAACGTAGTTAAGTTAAAGAGTTTGAGATGGATCATAAGCAGAAACCCACACACTTATAGAAATTATGAAGAAAAGATACCACAGCCGTGTCGTAAGAGGCAACTGGAATTTCTGAAAGTAACGCCAGAAGACGAATTATTGAAGGAGGAAAACAAATAAGTCAAATTGGCAATTCTTTTAGTACGGCCCAACAAAGTAAGAAAAACGCAAACATACTAAGTAATTCTTGACCATTTAGATTTGGTGTTGAGTAAGTTCGAAGAAACAATAAATAAATTTTCATCGACAACGGGGTTTGATTAATTTTAACTATTGCGTGGGTGGAATCGTATGGTGCGTATATTGTTATCCTTTAAGTAATACGATCATTTAAATTAACTTGATTAAAAGTATGGTAGATAAAACTGAGTTTTTTCTCTTATTCTACTAGCTGTGCATATTGGACAAATTAGATAACCTTAGTTATTATATTAATTTTTAATTTAGCAGCTAGGCTATGTCAGTTGAAAATTTTGTAGTGTATAGATGGTATCTACTAATCGTAAATTCCTGAAAGCTTACAACACGGTTAGGCTATCTGATTAAATTAAATATTAAAATGGCTAACAAAGTGTAACAAATTACAATGAAACAGATTGTCCCGTCCGATGGAGATCCAAAGAATAATATAAATTCCACTACCCTTTCCCCAATTTATGAGAAAACCCCTTTCTTACCCCACCAGGTAATACTCTACTGCGAACTCATTAAGAAGGGTGAGCTATGAAACACAAATTTTCTCGGCAGACCTTAGTTCATTGTTAAGCATCACGTACATTCGTTCCCAATAATTTCCCAAGATTTTCCTGTATTGAATTCCCCCATCATAAAAGTCCGTCGGCCGTAAACTTCAAAAGAGTCTAGAAATGTTCAAATCTTCTCCAGAGTCGCCTTATACTAAATTGCTCATCATAAAAACCAACCGTGGGTAAAGTAACGAACATAAAATGGGTCCTCGAAAATGTGGCAAACACTAATATTCGCTCTCCGAGCCACCACTAATGAGCCGGAGTCCGAGAAACTCTCTCATTAGGGTTAGTAGCACCCGTATTCCACCTCCCCTACTTTAGATTGTGCCCCCCAACGCGCTCAACATCCTCCACTTCCGTCACGCGCGCCATACCCACCGGTCCATGCTATACACCTTCCCTAGAGTACTTTTTTAATTTCAACTAAGATTTCCCGTATATTTAAAAAAAATATTCAATCTATTGAAAATTATTTCTTTTATATTCAAAAAGATTTGTTTATGTTTTAAAACGGGCTATTTGTTTGATTTGAGTAGTTAGGGCAAGTTCTTTAAGATAAAGACAGGAATAACCAGAATAACCATAGCTTTTGAATAGGAAAGTTTATGATTTAATGCCAAATGGTTGAAATTTAGCCTCCATGTCACATCTTCCGCTTAAACGAAGTGCAACGACTGGAACGTATTTGACAACGTCTATAAGTTTGGACTCCTAGAAATCTGACAGTCCACGTTTCGTGCAGATGATCGTATGGTAAAAATGGATCTGAAAGTCAAAGTTCCGGTTCTAAGTGAATTCCTGGAAATAAACATTGCTGAAAAATATATTCATTTGTCATATTTTATACAAACACGGTCTATGGACAAAGTATAGTTTTTTGTTTGTTGATTACATAACAATTAGCTCTCGATATTTATATAACATTAAACCTGACCTATTCATTCATTGTATATGTGCCACAGTTTTTACATCAATGTGTAGAATGTGTCTTCCAAACAGTTTATCTGTAATATTTATTCCTCAATAACCAAAAAGGTATTAAAACCTTGCCATATTAATCACATGAGCTAATCAACTTCATTAATCAGCATTGCCTGAAATAAGCATGTAGTGAAATAACGAAATGTCATGTAAGTATCTGTTGTGTTCCTTAGTCTCAACCGTCAAGATTTTGTAAGATGTTAGCTCTTACAACCGTCAATTCTAATATGTTTACTCATCGGATGAAATGGCCTACCACTTCCATTACCCAGTAAGAAAAACATGTGCACATAATTATAGAAAATTTTTAATTATACTCTGCTTTAGGCTTAAAACGCCCAAATAATAATAATCTTAGCATAAAACATTACTGTGAAATTTATAGAATTTATGTGATATTAATTAGTTGGTGAATAAATTTGGACTATGATCCGATTAATACGAGATAACGTAAAATTACGGTTGAATGGAGGTACTCAATAAGAAATCTCAGTAGGCTCTGTACACTCCAAATTACTGCATACTGCGCAGCTCAACGAGACCGATGTTACAGTCCCCGCAGTGGCAGAGTTTTTCCTCCATCCTGGAAAGACTGATAATATTGCTTATACACGGAAAACAGTTCTAACGATATCCCCTCATTTGAGCTAGGAATACGATAAGCCAGATTATGGATTTATACCGATATTAAGAGCATTATGGGCTTAATCACAGACACATCGGGTATATTGAACTGATACTGATAAATAAATTTAAATCAACTAATATCAAACACGTTTAATAAAAGTATAACATTAATATCCTGATTAAGAATTATTTTTTGTACCGATATATGGGAATAGTTACAATAATACATTGTTTAAAATTAAAAAAAAAAAATCATGGAAAAATTGAACACAAATATTTGTATATGTAATGATGCTTTGTTTAAGTACAAAAAAAGTAAATAAAAAACTAAGATTGAGGTATAGTGTTAAGAATAAGGTCATTCCCTGAAGTACGCTTTTGAATTTGGACAAGTTTCAGTTCTGTACATTTAAAACATGGTAAATCCATTGTAAGAAAACTAAATTTTTTTATTGGTTCCAGAGGGTCTGAAACTTGCTGACCAATAGGGAAACCTAGTTGAGTCTACTTGTCTTGTAATGTTAGAACAAAATACTACTGGAGAGCTCTGCTCATTATACTTGTGTATTTTAGCCTTGTAGGCAACAAAAATACAGTTAGTTAGTAGTCCGGAAAGTGAAAGAAGATCCCACCCAAGTTTACGAGGTTATTTCGGTGAACCGGACAAATTAACCAAATAAAAGGTGTATGTGTTTTAGTTCAGTATATAAGAAGAATAAGTATTTTAATTTTGTTGGATACAACAATTCAAGCTAGTCAGGAAATTATAAAAATATGGTTTAAGCTGTTGAAAAATTTATGATGAAATTGAGCTCTTACTAAAATTATAGTTTATGAAGAAATGTAAAAAATGTACAAAACAATCAAATTAAAATTGTCCATTGAAGATTGCAAAGAAGATAAATAAAAAATAATTGTTAAACCCCAGATATACAAGACTAAAATTTCATTTGAGAAAGAACACACAACTCCTATTTAAAATATTATTACTTTATGATATAAAACAAATAAATCTAGTATATATAATTATATGTTGTCATGGAGTATCTCCACCAGAGGATTACAGTGTATAAACTAATAATACACATATTTATTAGAGCAACCAATGTTACAACTTTTTTATTTGCCATAACAATTACTGCTTAACCTGATATAAAACTAAAATATTACTAAATATTTTAGCATAGCTGTTTTTCATTATTTCTTTAATTGTTTACTGTTATTCCCCAACTTGGGTCTCATTACAAATTGTTTATTTTTGCGGGTTATGGATCCTTTACAGTGTTATAAAATGTACATTAAATAAGATATTCTTATAATTTCAAACGTTTTTAGAAAACCGCATTTTTTTTTTATATTTGAGAGTCGTTGATTGATAGTTTTGTTATTTGAAGAGTTATATAAAAAGATAAAAAAACTGGCTCCGCATATATCATACCCTGGGCCCATAATAATGTTGACTGTTAATAATTCCTAATGCTGATATTTTGGCTAATACTGTATGTGATTAGAAAAATATAACTAAATTTAAAATTCTGAGATTTAGTAGACTTCTCTTTAAAAAAATCTTAAATTTAAAAAAGTAAATTCCAAATTAGAAAAGTGTAAAAAACGTATGAATTTTAAGCGTCTATAAACCCAAAAAAGTAATTCATAATGCTAAAATTTTAAAAACTTCCTAGTTGGTTTGGTAGATTTATAGTACACCACTCTCTGCGTAAATATATATTTTAACTCAAGTCTACTATATAAGCATTACTAATTACGTTTTTGTTATTAAAGAATACAATTTTTAATAGCCCCTAATAAAAATATTAATGTATCTTAACGTAATTATATAGCCTAATAAACATAACGTATAAACCATTAAAATCATGAAACTATCTGTATATAACTTCACTAATAATGTTAAAATAACATTAATTGTAGGGTAATAGATTGTATGATCCTAAATAATTATAGACATCGGCATTTTCCCGAAGGCTCTGTTGTGTATTTTTTTTGGCAGGTGGAAAAAGCGGCACTTGGAAAGAAATAAATGGATTAACCAGTTCAAACCCAGGAATCTCAATGCTAAAAATATTTGGTGCTTATTCAGGTAAACAAGACCAAACACATGCTGTGACAGTTAAAAATTCAACTGAATTAATGTTTTAAAATGCAAAACATCAAATATTAACCAATCTAAGAAGATATGTTTTTCTATGTAATAAATAACAATCAATATCGTTGAAAAACATTTTAAATTATTTATTTAAATTATCTCTCCCTTTTCTATTTTATAACAAATCTGATAGAAACTCATACCTTAGGGGACAGAACCTGGGTTTGCTGATATCAATAACAACTAATTACTAATGGTGAATAAAATGGAAGAACCAAGGATTATCTCAGATAAACCACGAATAAATAAATGCACCTTTAAAACTGCAGGTATCAAATTAAAAAAAAGTATTATATTAGTTTTAGATTTTTTAACTTCAAATAGTGATAACTCAAGTGATTTATATGTCCATACATAAGAAAAAACAGAGCGTCAACGCTATCTGTACCATCAGTTTAAGGTATTATATTTAATGTAACCTGGCCGCCTGTAAAAAAACTGATTTATAATTAAACTTATAAAACAGTCAATGATAAGAAATACAAGAATGTATTTAAAATTTGAATATAGAAATTTCATTCCAGATCCTGATAACCATGTTACAAATGTGAACGGTGGATTGATTCCCTCAGTGAAATCTTGTGGACACAATACTCAACATAAACTAGAATATGGAATGTGATTTTATAGCTATAACCTTGCATAACGAAAAATCTAAGGATAAACGATGTGGACGCTGGAGGAAACAATTATCCAAGTCCCGTTTGGTATCAACATGAGATACGTATACCTCAATCGTCACTCTTGTTAGAACCAGTTTGATATATGGGAACTAGAGGTCAACTATTAACAATGAACAAACTGCTGCAGGACAGAAGCTGCTGCTATTGGTAACATGACAAAGTGAGATGTTATGCTGTTACTGTTGTAATCAAAAGAGTCGGGCTTTATTCCCTGCACATAACATGACGCAAGGGCTTATTTCCCCTATTCTGTTATTTGGTGATTTTAATGAATTTCAAAGTTTCTATGGTTTATTGAGTATGAGCTATAGAGATCATATGTGAGGGTATCTTTCTGTTCATATTTTCCTGCCTCACAATTTGAAATGAAATTTTTATACGATCAATACTCAATATGGAAATCAATGCAATATATGCTTCATTAATGTATTGTATTATACATAACAAAAGAATTTAAAAAAGACGACAAAGTATGAAAGTCTATCGCTAACGGAAAGCCAATTTTTGGGAATTAGTAATAAAGCACGTCAACCTTGGAATTTTCTTGTAATCGGTATCAGTGATGAATCCTTATTCTTTATGAAATAGAATTACAATCTCCAACCCAAGTTTGAGCCTTTAAGTGGAGTCGAGAAATAGGATTCTGGTGTTAATGGGATAAACATGGTTTACAAAATGGGTAAAAATGGGTTATAACAACTAAAAGCGGATAACATCTTAACCTAGTTTAAAAATACTAAACAATAGCACTAAGTATTGAATACATTATAATATCGATTGTAAATTTTTGTAATGTACACATACTTAATACCATGATTACATTACGAATGATGTATTTGAACATAATTTTCCCAGTAATTGTAAGTCGCTCTCTTTTGTATGGTACCGTAATTGCTTTGATTTTCAAATAACACAGAGATAAAAAAAATTGATTTAAGCAAAGTGAAATTTATTATTGAATGTAAATCTTTTAATTAATGAATTATCTTATTATGCAATGTGTGGTGTTATAAATTCGACAATGAAAAATTTCAATTCCTAAGCTTAAATAATATACGTTTTTAGATGGTGATTAAGTTGATTCTATTGTTTTGCAAATCGTGAGTTTTAAACATGATTGTTGTTTGACATTATATAGATTAGCTTTAATCATAAGTTTGTTTTTTTTATAAATGCCTACAAAACTGAAAAAAAAACCATAATACAAAAATAATAATTAAAAACAAGCAGTGATTTATAACGATATAATAATTTTACAATGTATTTATATAACTTAATATGGTATGGTAATATGGTAGCACACTTTAATTTTGCATAAGTTTAAAAATCAGATTTCTTTTAATAATAACTTTTGTTAGGTAAGATTTGGGCTCTTTATTTATTGTGGAAGAAACCAAATTTGAACTTTTAAAAGGGCTTCGAGTCTGTGCTGAAGTCCTTGAAAAGTGGAAAACAATCCCATTACGGATACTGAGTATACCCCACTAAAATAACACGTGTGTAACAGCGTATATTATCAAAGTACATGTGCATTGGTCGTATTCCCGTTTAAAAACTGAAAGAAAGAATGGGAAATAGCTTCTTGTGTCGAATATGAGGATAAAATAATTTTATTTATTGATCAAGAATATTTATATTGCGCGTAAGCTTTTTTTTCCTTATTCGTTCTAAATGATCTATGAATAGTTTTTTTTGAAGGATCTAAAACATATTATCCTGGCCACATCAAGATAATTGATGATTCAGGTTATCCCTCTTTGGGGACGGTTAAATTTTTTCTCTGGATGGCGCTGTCGATCTTTAAGTGAAGGGCCGGCTTTGTGTGGTGGGAACGGTGTGAGGGGGCGATGGGATGTATGGAGGTAAATTTTTAGGACAGTGTGATAAGGAGGTAAATAGTCCTTATCAGAATACAACAAAGTAATCTGGCATGCTCCTCAATCGTCTGCTAAGGAAAAGGTATGCTGAGAGAGAGAGGAGGGATAATCAGCAGTGTCGCTAGACACAACGCCACATTTAGATCACATAAATATCGTCCACTAAATAATTGTTAAATTCTATGTATTACTTAGAATCAGAAAATCAAGTTTTATAAACCAATGCATGGTATAAATATACTTGCAAGTTTTTCGTAAAGTAATATCCATTTCCTTTTCCAATAAGCAATTTTACCAATCCCCTCGCTGGCCAAAAACTTTGGGAGGAGAAAAAGGTAATCCATTATTGCTTCTAAACACACGACACATTGCGATTCACAGAAAATATCTCCACCGTCTTTGAATACGGGTTATTAACCTATGTATTACAATAGATATCTAAAATATACGTCGAATCAGCTCGTATAATCCAATTTCAAATGTGGTATTGTAAAATATTTTCTTGTCAATATAATATAAATTGTTAACCAATCCTTTCATGCTTCCCAAAACGTTGGGAAACACGTGTATGTGGTTTTCAATATTTTGCAAAAAACTGAACTTCCTTTAATCTACTAAATCACTGCTTTGAGTTGTAATGAGGAAATTAGTATTTTCATTAATGAAAGCATATTAGTAGCTACTTGTCACCTACCAAAGATACAGACTACATATTATAAGAAAAAAGAAACTTAAAATGTCAAATTAGTATCCTTACATAATTGCATGGTTTCTGCTGTGTTTTGCCTCAACTTTCATAACGCTAATATAAAGGTAAGAACTAATCAGTAATCTGCCTTTCTTCTAACAGGGTAATCATAAATTTATGTGTCCAGAGCGAAAAAAACCACTCAGTTCTTATCCCCAAAAATGTAAGGGAAAAAAAAAAAAACAAAATCCCAACATATAAACCATACTTAAAGAATTCTGTTCCTTAGCCATCAAGCTCTGTTCCGATAATAAATATTTGATAGAAAAACGTACGTAAAACAACTCGAAAGATACAACCAAAGCCAACCTGTACCCCAACAAGTCATTAATAATTCCCGTTAAACCGTAGAACACTGTGAGTGAGATGGTAGGTGTTAACGCATTGATCCTTGAGATGATGACTATGAACCTTCCATAGTACATGATTCAGACTTTACAATTAGAAAAACTGCAGTTGATTCATATAAAAATTTATTAAGCACTTTAAATTAAATAAAATAATAATTTTCATGTCATTTTGATTTAATTTTTACTATTTTAAAAAGTTTGTAACAAACCCGACATATTACTTTAACTTGTATTTCAGCTCATCAAAAATGTTTTAATTAAATTAACAAAATTAAAAAGACTGTCGGAATTTCTAAGCGCAGAAAAGTCGACTCCAGAAGAAACCAATACAACTATCCAAATTTAGAATGAAGCATCCATTCCATATATTAAATGATAGTGAGTATTCCTGGCACCTATAATCTATTTGTTTACTCCGTAAAACAAAAAAAATTATTTGAATCGTTAATACCGAGGATGAAAATGTTTTGTAGGATAATTAAAGTTGTTTGTCCTTTAAATATAGTTATTAAATTATCTATAAATTAGAGAAATATTATCCAAACATAAAAACCAAAAAAAATATAAAAAAAATCCCAAAAAAAAAAAAAAACAAAAAAAAAAAAAACAAGACATTACTCAACAAGTATAAGGGAATCCCATTAACAAAAAACGTAATCAAATTAGATACGGATATGTATTTAACAATAATCTTCCAACCAAATACACGTTACTGTCATTAACCTCTTGTAGTGTATGACATTAAGTAAACAAGAGTCATAAAAGGACAAGACATTTTCATTAAAGCAAAACTCATATTTAAAAAAACCCTCCTATATCTTTGTTTGAAACGTTAAACGTTTAATCATATAGCAGTCATTGCATGCAATTTATTACAATTAAGTGTGTTATAAACGATAGTACAAACCAATATGAAATTAAGAGTCTTAAACTTGTATCATATTATAAAGATAAGTAGGAATGAAATCAAATTGGTTATAGCGTGTTATTGGATTAATTAAAATGACAATAAAGCAATTGATTCAATGAAATTCAGAGCAGTTTATAAGTAACTTCGATTACAACTTTATATGGAATAGTGGTTTCTTCCTAGCTGTTTAAAAAAACTCGAAGAGCACCCGAACCTCAAAAAATTAAAATCACAATACACTATGTTTGAAACATTGTCTATAAAATCGCCAAAAGATTTTAATAACCCAAAAAATAATTGTATTTCAAAACTAAAAATGAACTATTATTTCTTTATTATATACAAAGTCTTTGTAAAATACGCAACAATATACCCCCCATAGACCGATTCGATTGTGTTTTATAATTAAAACTTAACGTTTTTTTTGGGCTACTCAAAATAACAATTTATATTAAACTTAAGTGAATATGTTTCACTAGACTTCCGTTAGAGGATAGAAAGGGATTCAGTTAGACGTAGTGGAATGAGTATTGAAATGGACTACACCTGAAAAGTGTGAATACGGTTAATCAGGTATACTACAAGCATTGGTTTTATGTTCCAGTACCCCTCAAGAATGGACTGGAGGACTCAAATACAGTTGGTGAAGCCTTTCCAAATTCACCGATTTGGCCGAGAGATTGAAATGATCAGTTATCTGTTAAGCCTGATATGATTGTTCATATTGGCCCAATGAAGATGTGAAGGGCTGTTCAAATAAAAGCTTCAATGAGCTTGCGTCATAATACAAATTAAAAGAGCTTCAGAAGAGAGGATTCTCTTTTCCCCTCTATTATTTTTCGCAAGACTAAAAATTTTTGCCAATACAAAACATCTTTTATGTATTTTTTAAAAGTTTTGAGGAGGGAGGTTTTTAGCCTTGAGAAAGAGTGGTAATAGAAGGTAACAATTTAATTTTATCTCTACAAACCAAAAGTATAAATCTTAAACTGTTTTGAGGTTAACCAAAAGTCAATAAATAACAAATCAGACAATCTTTTCTCCCTACGCTGGTTCCAAAAATATTTAATCAAGTTGCCTTTGCACATTTAGGCAGATAGAAAAACCCTTTTAAAGGCATTCTGTGCAGAGAAAGTAAAAAAGTGTGCCCTTTTTTAGAAAAACCAGAATCTAAATTGAGTATTAGTTAAGAATACTAACATAACAATAATCAGTAAAACTTATGAACCTGTTAAATAACCTGTAGTAATTTAATATATTTTAAATTAGAAAATCGAAGTAAAAATTAGTGTAAATAATTAAAACTTATTAGATAAAATAAAAAAATTGATTTTAGGTTCGAAGAATGGTTGTGGAACGCCTGCAAGAAGCACATCATTTTAGATAATGTCTTTTAAAGTAAGCTAGAACATAGAAATGTTATATTGGTTTTTTAAAAAAACCTGTAAAAAGGATATTAATTGTTTGATATATATTTTAAAGATTATTATTTTCTCCTCGCTTGACGCTCACTACTAGTAAAAGAGGGTCCCAGTGTAATTTATTTCCTATCATTGTGTAAGTTAATTCAATTTTGTAATTTTATATGAGGCAAAATACATCATTAATTCATTATTCATAAACTCAAAGGCGTAAACACCAAATGTATTATATAGAGGTCGGATTCTCGGAAACTCCGTAAATTGTCATTGTTTTTTACAAGTTATATTACAAGTTTAGATAATAGGAAACCGTTTTACATTAATTTGAAGAGTTGTATTTTAATTAACCCTTACTTTTGCCAACTGTGGAGCACAAGTGAAAATAACGTATTTTAGTTTGAAAAATATAATACAATAAGATTGATACAGAGCGAATTTCTTATACACCTACAATACCCTTTGCTCAGGAGATTAATCACTAACGTGATTACGTTGATTTTATTTAGCAGTAGTATGTAAACACGAGAACAGAACGTAGTTAAAAGTAATCCAAAGTAAATCACTCAAGAATTTGCCAAAGTTTTAACTTTATGATCACAATCTATGATATAAATTGGAAAATGAGAAGCGAAAGTAAAAGTATTTTAAGCGCTGCTAGCATATCAAATTCAATTTTAAACAGGATCAATCAGTGACTTCTTAGATTGCACGTTTAGAAATTTTGCTCTTTTAATTTTTTACAAGTAATACTAAAAATTAAAATCTCAAACTCCTAACTGAAATTAACTGGCTTTATACGTTTAAAAAATCTCCGTAATTTAGTTTTCAACAGCGTGTATTGACAAATTGTTTTTTTAGTATTGCTTGTATATGAGTTATATATAAATATGAAGATAAAATAAAAGAATGCAAAAAAACTCAAATTAATGCATATTACTCTTTTAACTGTTACTGTATCTAAATACCTGTACAGAAATACAGAATAACAAAGAAGGGAATCCCAGTGTAAAGTAAGATTATAGATCCTACGTTATAGATAAACAGTAATGTATGCTCCTTATCTCTAATTACAATAATAGTTTGTGTACTTCCATTATATTGTAATCTATCTATTATACTCTCTTAATACATTAATACTTAAACGGTGCGTATATTCTAAAAAAATTTACACAATAATATCTCAAGCCCGGAGGAAAGTTAAATTTATAATTATATATTTGGAAATTGTGAGAAATATAATCCAACTCATTACTAATCTGAATTGCGGTACGGTCTCAATATTAATGTAACCATATCTCTTAAAATTATTTCTTGTATTTTTATGTATTTTATAATTTTATTTAATTTAAGTTACCAATCTACCTATATAACAAGAAATATCTTATCATGCATTTATTCCATATTGAGATTAAACATGTAACTGAAAATCGTTGTTATTAAAGTATTATGTTTCCCTATCTTTCTTGCCTTATTAACCACTCAACGAAAACTCTTCAGTTGTAATTGTTAAAGGATATAGGAACTCAAACTAGAACTACTACAAAATCGTTACGTCATGGCTTTGTTATATATAAGTACCCTTACCTATTGTGAAATTCAATTTATAATCTAAATGAACCTAAATTATTATTTTTGGTAATGATGTTACAAGGTTTCTTCTTACTACAACTTAATTTAAATACATATATTAAAATTACAATGTTAAAAAAACTGTATTTGTTTTTTCTTTCTCTAAAGATTACATTGTCATAACGTTTTAATATAATTGTTTATATTTTTTAATAAAATTTGTACTCTTTCATACATTTTATTATCTATAATATGTTGTAATGTGTTTTTTTTGTGTGATTATTGATACTGTAGTTAGAGTGCAAAAATAAGT
>NW_025786237.1:0-17660 GCF_021130785.1 Homalodisca vitripennis
ACGATATCTCGAAAACGAACTAACCTGTAGACCGTGAAGTTTTTTCAAATGAATTCTTCGTTTCCTATGATAAAAATTGTGAGTTAAATATTTTTTTCTAATTTTTAATGTAATTTAAATAATTTCAATATGTTAAAATAAGAAATGTCACTCCATGGGATTCGGCTTATGTGTTAAGGCCATAATTTTAAAAATATTGGTCTTAACGTAATCATGATAGCAACAAGATAGTAGTGGCAATGAAAATTGTAAAAAAAAAACTGTGGTACAATCATAATGTAGCTCAATCCCAGACTAAGACCTTTATCCTGAGTATTCATAGCCTCATCATCCTAGAGTATTGTTAATATAGGACATAAATATTTATATTCCGTTTTTATTAAGGAACCAGAAGGGTCTTCTGCAAAATACGGTTGCCGTTGTCTGGCCTTGGCCGTTTGATAAAAAATACTTAGGGACTGTGAAATAACGGTACATGTTCCATCTGAAATTCAAGGAAAGAATTTTCATTGATTATTTAAAAAGTCAAAGGCAAAAATTAATGGTGAAAATAGAAACATCAACATTTTACACTGGCCCTAAAGGGTTACCATTTATGACAACGAGAAAATCATATAAAAAACAAATTGAGCGTTATTAATATAACATTTTAACAAATAGATTATATGCAATAACACATGTAATTCGATTGTAGTTTGTTTGCAGACTGCTTGGAAAGATTCAGTTTAGGTTTTTACTCGGTCCTTCGATATTCCTTACTTCGGCTTTTTATTTACTAGCAAATGTGATGTTTTCAGTATGATTCCATTGTGCTGTCACGAATAATTTCTTGTACAGTAACAGACTTGAAGGTATAACTAATGAAAAAGTGTTTTGATGATTCCATGTGTTGGGAGTAAAACTCTTTTAAATATAATTTCCCTCTGTACTTTTGTTCATTCAGCTATTATCAACAAAATTATCTTAAAATTCTCATAAGAACTGTTAATATCATACCTTGATTCTGAGTGGCATCATTGCTTGGACTACGACCTGAGATTGATACTTTTCTGGTGTGAGATTGTATTCCAGACCAGTTGTTTTTTATGTTTAATGGACTATTTTAAATCTATACAGCTCCTCAGATATCAGTTTGTATTAGGCTCCTTCAATTGAAAGTCTTAAACCAATTTTCCTAGCGGTATCACTTTGGTAAGGGTGGACAGGGAAGTCCATTTTCTTGAGATCCTCATTCATTGTTCTTCAACTATTTGAAAGATTCATCCCGTCAAGGACTCTTTATAAGTTTCCGTTTCGAATTAATTGCTTGAAATTTATTCCACCTAGCCTTCATTTTATCAATCGGCCCTAATGCCATCCCTCAGCCACCCTTATAGTAACAGTAGTTTCCAGCTTAATACGGTTTGTTTGAAAAAAGAAGACATTTTGTTTATTAAATCAAAAACTATTCTGAACTACTCAATCGTAATCATGTTATTATAAGAACTACAATTGATTTAACTTATACACAATAAAAAGGGCCTAAATTCTACTGGCTACTATAAAATCCACAAAACGAATTTCTAAATGGATACTCAATCCAGAGAATATCTACATGATGGGTCAGAGATGCGTTGAAACAAAATGACCACCGACCGGTAAAATTTTAGAGGAAAGGAAACCTGAGGTTAAAGCTATTGCCATATTCGTGTGTGCCAAAACCGTCCAGAATATTAAAATTACTTTAAAACGGGAAAAACCACACAAGAGCCGTATCTTCATTTAATTTCCGCTATGGTTTTGGTTTGCGTTTTTCCGAATAAAAATTGGTATTTTTTATGGACTCTAATATGTTCGTCCAGGTCTTATTTCTGTCTTTGTATGTTTTCTATGTGTGTGTATAATATAATCGTAACTAACTAATATAAACCGTGGATTTAGCAACCAAGCATTTAATCGATTAACATGCAAATTGTTTCGGCATAAGGGATCAGGTTTTGTCGTAGAAAATAAAAGTCCATAGTTTATGGCTTGAATCACAGAGGACAAATAAATTCGCACACTATGTCGGCCACTTAAATTGTAAAAGTATTAAATTATTAATATGGTCAAATGTCAGCAGAATAATAATTAACATTACTCATTGCAATTTAAAATCTCGCGTACTGTTTACCCATGTTTGTTTTTGAAGCTAAGGACTTCAGTTATTTTCCTTAATTTCTGTAATTGTTCATGTTTTTAGATTTTTTACAAATTTATATTTCATAATTATGCTAAATCTAATAATTTACATAATATAATATAATTTGTATATTGCTGAATCATAATATATATAATAGGCTAAAAGTGCCAGTTTCCATTCTTTTGTACATTTGATTAAGATGGAGTTATAGTAATTTACTATTAAAAGATACTTATTATTAATAATATATTATTAATTTGACTGATAAACTATTGTAAATTAATGGCCGGTTATGTGATAAAGTATATAACTTTACAGGAGTTTCGAATTTTTTTTCTCTGGTAAAATAATTTTTTTCTTGCAAGCGCCACAGATAGCGATTTTTTATTTTCTAAGTTTGACTGGTCCTCTTGTTTTTTAAAGTGAATTTTGTTTTTTAGTTTGATTTTTAGGTTAAGAGTTAGGCCACCACATACGTGTTAATTGGTGGTCAACTAAAATTCCTGTTTGTTAACTTTTTTTCTAATTATAACTGTGATATGTTTTATACTGTATGTTTTGTGATTTTAAAGGAATAAAAAGAAAAATAAAGTCGTTAGTACCAGCCGCTTTAAAGAGTAATGATTAACAATATCACCACCGGTTTTGTCTGTAAGTGGCTAAAAAAAACCGATGAGGGAATTAATTTGAGATTTTGTGGTTTGAAACATGCCAAATTAGGCTAGTTGTACAAATAAAGTCAACAGGTTTAAAAATGAAATCTTTAGTAATACATACTGTACTCAGATTTTTTAATTTTTATTCAGTTAATAAATCACAAACGCTTCCCTTTGTTTTGGCCTTATGGTGAAGTTACGGTGCAACTACCACATTTTTGTCTCTTGCAATCTAATCTGTTGATGGTATTAACTTTATATACAAGGTGTAACCTGAAATACACCGACAAACTTCCATGGAGGTTGGTTCCTTGGGGTTTAAAAAACGAACCAAAAAGTTCCTATAAAATGTATGTCCTAAAAATGCCATCGTTTTTGCCGATCTGTCCGTGCTGTGTTTAGTGTTGTTTATATTACATTAAATTTTTTTCTAAAACAAACTCATTAAAGCGTACAAAGTTTAAACTTTTCAACATATGATAATTCTAGTAAAAGATTGTCAATTTTAAAAAAAATTGAAAATTTTATAACTCCAAACTAAAATTCAAAATGGCGGCTAGTTTAAAAAATAAATTTTCTTTGATGGTGTAATTTCCTCAAAAAACTACTTGTCTGTATAAGAAATTTACTAGAATATATAAAAAAATATAAATTTATTTATAAAACGAACGGTACCTCTCATTGAAAATCGGTCTCAAGAAATAAAAAAGTTATGGCATTTTTCTTAACCTAGTAACATATCACATTTACAAGATTTTTCTTGTTTCAAAAAACTACAGTAGCCTACAATTGTTTCGAACATTCAACAAAAATATCTCACATTAAACAAAAATATCGCACATTAAACAAAAGAGTTTTAAAGCTGTCATTATTAAGAAATACGGAATAACTTAACAGAGCAACATTTATTTCAAAATATTAGGGATCACTTTACAACAAATGTTCAATATTGCCTTCATTTGATGCGATGCATGCATTAACACGTCTGGTCATTGATTGCCGAGTTCTTTCAAGTATTCCTGGTGTATTCCTTACAGTGTTTACAGGCTGCAGTGATACGCTATAAAAGGTCATCCCTGGTATTAACTGGTCTTTCATAAACTAGAGTTTTCAAGTGGCCCCAAAGGAAGATATCGATTGGATTTAGATCTGGCGACCGAGGCGGCCATGATACAGGTCCCCCTCTGACTATTCATCTTTCCCCATAAGTTTGGTCCAGAAATTTGCCTGACATCTAGTCTGAAATGCGCGGGAGCTCCATCATGCATGAACCAACAGTGCTCTCTCACACCCAAGGGAACATCATCTAAAATTTCAGGCAATTCGTGTTGTAAGAAATGTCTGTAGTTTTTTCACCATTTAGTATGTCAGGTAATACAAAAGGACCTAATAAACAGTCTCCAATGATGCCTGCCCAAACATTTATTTTAAACTGCTGTTGATGTCTCCCTTCATGAATGGCTTGTGGGTTTTCATCAGCCCATTGATGCATATTGTGGTAGTTGGTTATTCCATCTCGATTAAAACAAGCTTCATCTGTATACACAACTAATGATGTAAAACCAGGGTTGTTAGCTTGCCGATAAAACCATTGGCAAAACTGTAAACGTAATGGAAAGTCAGCTGGACCAAGGGCTTGTACACGCTGATAATTGGTACGGGTATAACATCTGCTCATGTAGAACTCGCCATACTGTCATGTGGTCTACGTTGAGTATTGCTCCTAACTGCCTAGTACTTACGCCTGGATCTTCCTCTACTCGCTGTAAGATGTTTTCTTCCAAATCAGGAATTCTACGCTGTCTCTGTACACCTCGGTCTGCAGTAGAAGGCAACAAAGTGCCAGTCTCATGAAGTCGGTTGAAAACAGCAGCAAATGTTTGAGATGAGTAGGTTGTTGTCGATTTGGAAATGATTCGTAATACAGGCGGGATGCTAGGCGACTATTACCGATAGCTTTTTCCATACATAAAATATCATGTCAGCTTGATGGCTAAATGGGTAACCTGCCATCTTCAATAGAATAAGAGCACGATCGACTAATAATGTTTCTACAAGTGAAAGTAACAGATCTTATCTTGTCAAAAATAAACAAGGAAATGACTTACTTATCTGAATTCATTGTTGTTCTAATCAGCTGTGTCTCAACATGAAAACATATTCAGCTGTTTAAACCATGAAAGTTGAGTCATGTAGATTGCTTGTTACAATGTCGTTTTTAAAATGTAATACTAATTATCATGTTTAAAGTTTTTAACCCAAAATATCGTTTTTATTTTTATACTGCCTAAATACTTACATTAACTTTTGAAACAAGAAAAAAAACTTGTAAATGTGATATGTTACTAGGTTAAGAAAAATGCCAAAACTTTTTATTTCTTGAGCGATTATCAAAAAATGAGGTACCGTTCGTTTTATAAATAAGTTTATATTTTTTTATATTCTAGTAAATTTTTTATACAGAAAGTAGTTTTTGAGAAATTCACCATCAAAGATTTTGACTAGCCGCCATATTGAATTTTGTGGAGTAAAAAATTTTCAATTTTTTTAAAATTGACAATCTTTACTAGATTAGCATATGTTGAAAAGATTAACTTTGTACCTTTAATGGTTGTTTAGAAAACATTTAATGTAATAAACACAAACAGACGGACAGACGGAAAACGATGCATTTTAGGACATACATTTATAGGAACTTTTTGGTTCGTTTTGACCTCAGGAACAACCTCCTGAAGTTTTGTCGGTGTATTTCAGTTACACACCCTGTATAATTATTGTAGACGTTTATACTAATAATATTTATTATGATATTTGATTGAATGCTTATTCACTTTTATATCCTCTTTCTTTCCTTCTTATTTGCATTGTAATCTATAATAACCCATGTCTGCTTAAGCAACATTAATGATGGAGAAATCTGCCAAATAATTTTATTTTTTGTCATGTTTTATACATTAAAAATGTACACAGGTAAGTCTTAACATTTCAAAAAGGAATAAAAATTGAAATTTTCATATCATGAACAAAATTTTACGAACTTGTAAGCAAATTACCCCGCTGTCGTAAACTGTTCATGTCTGAAAATTATAGTACGGTCTTTTATATATTATTGAGGTAATAATTTAATATTTTAGTTAACTTTAGTGGATTTTAAAAATATCATAGTACATAATAGAAATATACATGCGTAAAGGGAAGCAGGGAGAGACAGATGACTGAGTTTAAAATATCCCTTACGTCGGGATATTTGATGTGGCTGTCATCTGAAACTATCAAACTGAAGATGCATTATTAGTTCATATGCTTGATTCGCAGAGGGCAGATGGGACAGTATCCGTTTAATATTTGGCATGTTAATATGATCGTAACACTTTTATATAGGTAGAAAGTCTATATCTGAATTATCTTAAAAAATTAATGTACTTATTCACTAATTTCAAAGGTGCCTTTTGTGTGCTCTATCACTATCGTAAACTACATTGTTTTTCACGATGTTTTAACTATATTACACTTTAAAAAACATGCAAATGCACTAATGGCAAATCGATGAAGCAACAAATTGTTCCCATTAATATCCTTCGATTATTCGCAGTAGGTTGTTCATTACAAGTCTGTGTTTTGGAGAGAAACTGTTGTTTATTGCATTTAGGGCTAAAATATATTGTTTAAATTTTGTATGAGTAATAGAAGATTAGATATTGGGATAACATTTGTATAGAAATGATTAATTGAGATCTCTGTATATTATTAATAAGTAATAAAGCGCTTTAGGCTTGAAGTGATATATTTCGTACAATAGGCTATCATTTGTATAAAAATTTACTTTCAAAGAAGGTTAAAGTGTGCTATAATCATATGTCGCCTAACAGACTTGCTAATATTGTTTGAAAATGTTCATCTAAACGTCATATCATTCTCGGATGTGCGAACGGATAGACGTACAGACAATCGTACAGGAACAAATCATCGGCTACTAAGTGATAAGGTTAAATAACGCTCAGCCAAAGTCCACATCTTACGACACGAACTATGGCATAACAGATTTTATGTGGAAATTTAATTTCATGCATAAATTCAAATCTACAAATTAAATCATTCTCGAGTTATCTCGGTACACGATCACTTTATTCATTAAGTCGACTTTCACATCAGTGTTTAAATAATAAATATTTTCAGTGAGCTAGGGAGAGTACTAAAACTCAGAAGTGGCGCTGAAACTAAATCATGTCACCAACTTTAAAACATCGAGTTTTCGCTCCATTATATTCTTTATTATTTATATTTTTACATAATTATTTTATTCTGATATTTTCTCGCAGCCACCATGGTTAACAATATAAAAAATATATTTCACCAATGATTAGCTAATAATTCACCTTTTACAATCATAAATAAGGAAGAAGATTGAAATGGGCAGTTAACATCGTACTCAAGACAGACGATCAGTAGTGATTAAAGTCTATTAATGTGAAGGTTATTTAAGCAGATTATCACTTCTAAGTTAAAGCTCATAACACTAAGGAGCCATTTTATGGGGTAATGAATCGGTAAATCACAGGTAACATTGCTACCAGGAAAGCAAATGGTATATTAATCAAGTGTATCTGTTTCCAGTTAGCATGTTTTAGATGCATGCATATTCTCTTTTGATGAGCACAATTCGGTGAGACCATCTGCACGTATTCCCGTGGTGATGTCAAAAAAGAATGTGTAAATAATTTATAAATATCGCTTAAATAATAGTTAGTAATTGTGAATTTATTAGTAATTATCAATTACTAATGGGTTAAAAACTTCAAATTGAATTAAACTTTATTGCTATATAGATACCACGGAGTTCGATAATGATGGTGAATTTCACTTCAACACTAGTTTAAAATGAACATTTTGATGTGAACTGCAATGTGGGATCTGACAACACAATATTGTTTCCTATGTACATATCGTACGGGTATGTTATATATCACAAAATTGAAATTATATTTGTATGTCTTCTGAGAGTCTCAAATCTTTGAACGTTTCTCTACATCACAATACGAGTATCTGTTTATCCCAAGATTGTTAATCATATTCATCTTTGCATTGTAACAGTGAATTTAATTTACAATATAAACAGTCTTCATTCTTTTAACCACTTGATTTGTTAAATTCTGTACATCAACGAAAAGGTGGACCGTTAGCAATAGATACATTTCATGCGAGTTTATCTTTTCGAAGTAAGAACTGAAAATGCGTTATTAGTTTTGAAGGCTAATTTATAAAACAAACAGATGGCATGACAAACTTTATTGGTTGTCACTTAAATTAAAAAATAGTAACTTCATATTTTAAAAATAATTTATTGGTTATAAGAACATGCAAGCATTTTAGTTCTAATCAGTCATAATTACGTATTAGATTTGTAGAATTGAATTAAGGTTTAGAAAATATTAATTTTTTAAATGCAGCTTTAATTTTGAAATGTTGTTGCTGAAAGATTCTACGAACCATCTGATCAATGTAGGAAATATTCAATTAAAGTGTTTAAAGGCGCCATTCATTAACCGCCTTTAAGTTGGAGATGTGGTCCACTTTGCCTAAATCCAGAGAGCAATAAAGTACCGGTATTGCTTCTTCAAAGTGTAATAGGAGAACAATATCACCCCGTTGGCTGTAAGTACCTATAAACCTGAGTCAGGCCCATTACTGGGGTCTTCTATACTTTTACACCCTAGCGACGGGTCTAAAGGGATTTAACGGTAAACAAAGAATTGTACCCTCATACAAAGGCAATATTCATAAAGTTTCGTTTGAAAAGTTTGGTGATATAATTAAAACCAAAATAATTTCTTAGTCTAAATCTGTCTTAACACACTAAAATAGTGACAATAAATTAATAATACAACATGAAAGTAAATCACTTATTATATTTACACTAATAACGTTTTAATTAGAACTCCATTAGGTTGTGTATAGTCATTTAAAATTTAATTGTATTATTTTTAAAATGGGAAATGACATCGAGGAACATTTAAAATACAGGAAACAAGACGAATTACGTTCCACTATAAAATCATGGAATAACTGTAAAATTCATTGTCAAATCTTTAAAATCTATTGAAGCTTGTAATTCTCTTGAATTTTGTCGTCACTGGTTTAGCCACAGCAAAGCGAACCTGTGACGTTTGATGTGTAAATGTTTGCGTAGGGGTGTCATGTCAACATGCGTACTTAGGGCACCCACATCCCCGCCAGGGATCGCCTTTGTGTAGGTGTTTGTCCTCAGAGCCATCAGGCACCAGGGTCTGAATTATACTAACGACTAAAGCAATGTAAGGATTAACATACATCAATGAGTTTGACTCTAATTGCCTTAATTATTTAGTTAATATTTATGTACAGTGATTGCCCATTGTATTTAACAAAGTAAATATATTAAACTCGAATGAATAATTGGATTATATATGCAAACACACTTTCATTGTTTAAATTCAATGTCGAATCATTATAAATTGGAACTTATTAGTGCAGACCAATTCTTCCTGTTTTGTGTAACTTGTAAAGATACACCATTTTCACACAGGAAATATTTTAGTTTAGTTTTAGTTTTTTAGAAATGTATAATTTCTGAATAACTATACAGTTTGTAAAAATCATTTCCTTTTATACTATAATTTATAATTTTTATACGACTGTGTTTAGCGTAGAAAGGTTTAGTTTTGAAATCACTAAAAAATATAAAAAAACCCTAAAAAGGTAGAAATATTTATCAAATTAATACAGCATGCCAATCTCGTTTATGTCAAAATTATATAAAAAACATGCCACGTTTTCTTGCAGCCAGTATAAAGTTTATTTTTAACAGTAATAGTTTTAGGGGTTTGTAGTATAACTACTTATAATCTTAGTGAATGTTGTATTGTTATTGAATACTTGTTTAATAATATTTTACTAGTATACAGTTTTTTTCATTTATCAAAGACTGCAAACTGTGTTAGTATACACGGTCGTTTTCTGAGTATAAGTAATTTGGTTACTTAACTATTATATTATAATATTTAAATATAATAAATAATAAAATTTTTATATCATAATATAAAATACTACAATACGTTTTTATATGAGTAATACTATTTTTATAGTATTATAATTAAAATTAAAAATTCTACAAAAAAGTAAAAAAAATTAAATAGACAGTGTGCTTACAAAGTATTGGGTAACCATGATACGTCTAGAATTTAGTAATGCATGAAGGTATGATGTTTTTAAAACCATTATTACCATAAATCACGTATTTTTAAATTTGGATCGTAACAGTAAAATTCTATAATATAAAAAGTTCATGTTCTCATTTGTGAACACAGAAAATTTACATTACACATGAACACAGAACAGGAATTCAGTTGTCAGGAATCTCTAAGGAAGTGATTCACTTGGGCTTAATCTCCTGAGCAATATTGCTCCTTTAAAGCCTAATAGGATGACAATATCCATCAGGTGGGTTTGTAAGTGCTTATAAATCTGAGCAGAGTTCCATTACTGTTCCGTCCCTTTCTAAATATTTTCTTGTTTCAAATATTAATATATTGCTAACAAAGTGTTTTTTACACGATTAGTAATAGTTTATAAGCGTAACTAGATTTCACATTCAAAATGAATGACTTAATTTCTATATATAACAAATAGTTATAATTTAAGTATCTATAAATATATAGAATACACATAAAGCTTGTTTAAATTCATTTAATATATAATAAATAGTACAATGTAATTTAAACTGAATAAAATAATTTTCCCAAAAAATAATTTACGATTCCTATGAAACCACTTAATGTTTTGTTACTTTCGATATCTTTTGATTTGCATAATTATACTGCGTTACTATTAGTTTACTGAGATTTAGAATTATGCGTTTAATATATCAGAAATCGTACAATGTGGCTAAAACTGAATAAAATTATTTTCCAAAGAATAATTTACGTTTTCCTAGGAAACCACTTAATGTTTTGTTAGTTTTGATATCTTTTGATTTGCATAACTATACTGCGTTACTATTAGTTTACTGAGATATAGAATTAGGCGTTTAATATAGTATAAATTGTACAATATGACTAAAACGGAATAAAACGTAAACAAGAATAAGTTCTCGATGGAGCAAGTCCATCCACGAGATTTAGCTAAGGCGCCATTGCAAGCCTGTCACTCGGTAGGCTCGAAAAATTAGTCTTCTGCCTATTTGGAGATTGTGAAAATTGTTTCCTAAATGATCCTATATCTGTATGTATGTCTGGAGGACATCTCCAGTATGAAATGAGCTCTAGACTTGAAATTTCGTATACAATTCCAGTGAATGTTGTAAGCGATCGTGGTCTGATGTGTTCATACCTATAATATTTAACTAAAAACGTGAAAGTAAGGAAATGTAATTCCTGAATTATCCTTAAAAATGTTTAATTTCAATGCGATTATCATATGTTAGATACTGGATATAAGATAATAGTGCATCTATGTAGTACATTGTATAAAGTAACGAAACTCTATAATAATCACTTGTACAAGCGTGTAATTTCATATATTTGTTGTGTGCCAAACTATTTTACGTGAAAAAAAAAAAACAACAAACACATGCTAGTAATAAAAAGAGAGTGGCAAATGTTGCAACAACGCGCTCTCACAGTAAACTGGAGATTCACATCACTTCTCCTAATAAATTGCATCATTTAACGGAAGCGCAGTAAGAGTATTTTTGATAGCTGGAGAATGTTTTGACTTCAGTTAAATGATCAACTCCATGAATATTTTAAGTTAACTATAAATGATAAAATTAAAAAAAAATATCACCAGCAAAGACTATTGTTGTGTTCAAAATAAATTGGCTTTTTTTAGTAAAATATGTTTGAATTGTTTAAAAAAAGTAAACAACTACAATTTAGATTTTTGTAATTTTTATCACGAAATCTGAAAAATTTTGACATTCGTATACGTAAGTTTATACATTTTATCATCTGTTTTTATACACACAAAATTCATTTGTAGTATTTTAATAAACATCGCTTCTTATCCAGTGTTTTTATGAAGGATTTATAATATCTCTGATTTTTAAACAATAAATAAATCACACACGACAGTAAATATAAATCTGTTGTTGATCGTTAATAATTATATTATTTTACCTGATTAATGGCAGTGATTTTTTTGTAAATATCAGTCATCTGCCTCAGTAAAATTATAGGACTTTCTAGAACTTAATTCGTTTGTGCAGTTTTATATGGGTAATAATTCAATAATTTGGGATTATTCTTTGATATAATTAAGTAAGTAAGTATCAAGTTAAGTTTGGCGATAGAAAAAGAAGAAAATAGCGAAGGCATTAAAATTTTGAAGTCACCGAATAGAATCTAGCATAATTTACCAAAAGGTAAAATCTATGATAGAAAGGATTAAATCAATGTAAATTTGTATTTTCGCTCCAGTTCACCATTCGTCTAGTCCAAGCTCAGAAACCTGGCGATGTCACAGACTTGACTCCTGGAATCTGAAGTCATGTTCGTCTTAAGGGACAAAAACAAGATTTAAGATGCTGTACTGATAGAATGCTAAGCCAGAGCTAAACCCAACACTCACATTGATACACAACCCCCTCACAGAATAGCCACGTTACTCCACCGTGCTTAAATGTCTCTAAAAACATCGTAGTGCACTCAGTTGTGCACCTGATGATAAAATGAGAATACCTCTTTCATTTAGGCTACACTAGTTTTATAGTTTGGGTGGTGCTGATGTCGAAACGATGTAAACAAACATGACTCCAAATTCTAGAAAGTCAAGTCTGTAATAAAGTTATATTTCAGACGCTGCTCTCACATTGATGCTCATTCCAGACTAAGACCTTTATCTGACCATGCATAGCCTTCATCATCCGTATAGTATTGTATATAGGACATAAATATTGATATTCCGTTTTATCAAGGAACCAGAAGGGCCTTCTGAAAATCGTGCCGTTGTCTGGCCTTCCGTTTGATAAAAAAGACTCAGGGACTTGAAATACGGTACATGTTTCATCTGAACTCAAGGAAGAATTTTTATTGATTTTTTAAAAGTCAAAGGCAAAAATTAATAGTGAAAATAAAACATCAACATTTTACACTGGCCCTAAGGGTTACCAATTATGACAACGAGAAAATCATATAATAAAACAAAATTGAAGTATTAATATAACATTTTAACAAGGGTCATAGTAACACATGTAATGATGTAGTGTGTTGCACTGCTTGGAAGGATTCAGTTAGGTTTTACCGGGTCCTTCGATATTCCTTACTTCGGCTTTATTTACTAGCAAATGTGATGTTTAGTATGTCCCATTGTGCTGTCACGAATATTTCTTGTACAGTAACAGACTTGAAGGTATAACTAAAGGAAAAGGTTTGAGATTCATGTTTTGGGAGTAAACTCTTTTAAATATAATTTCCTCTGTACTTTTGTTCATTCAGCTATTATCAACAAAATTATCTTATAATTCTCTTTAAGAACTGTTAATATCAGACCTTGATTCTGAGTGGCATCATTGCTTGGACTACGACTGAGATTGATACTTTTCTGGTGGAGATTGTATTCCAGACAGTTGTTTTTTATGTTTATGGACTATTTTAATCTATACAGCTCCTCAGATATCAGTTTGTATTAGGCTCCTTCAATGAAAGTCTTAACCAATTTTCTAGCGGTATCACTTTGGTAAGGGTGGACAGGGAAGTCCTTTTTCTGAGATCCTCATTCCATGTTCTCAACTATTTGAAAGATTCATCCGTCAAGGACTCTTTTAAGTTTCCGTTCGATTATTGCTTGAATTTATTCCACTAGCCTTCATTTTACAATCGGCCTAATGCCATCCTCAGCCCCCCTTATAGTACAGTAGTTTTCAGCTTAAACGGTTTGTTGAAAAAGAAGCATTTGTTTATTAATGAAAAAACTATCTGAACTATCAATCGTAATCATGTTATTATAAAACTACATTGATTTAATTATACACAATAAAAAGGGGTAATTGCTACTATAAAATACAAAACGAATTTCTAAATCGATACTCATCCAGAGAATATTAATGATGGTCAGAGATGCGTGAAACAAAATGACCAACCGACCGGTAAATTTAGAGGAAAGGAAACCTGAGGTTAAGCTATTGCCATATCGGCAAAACCTCCAGAATATTAAAATTACTTTAAACGAAAAACCACCAAGAGCGTTCTTCATTTATTCCGCTATGGTTTGTTGCGTTCGAATAAAATTGGTCTTTTTATGACCTAATTGTTCGTAGGCTTATTCTGTCTTTGTATGTTTCCTTTGTGGTGTATAATAATCGTAACTAACAATATAACCGGGATTAGCAACCAGAATTTAATCGATTAACAGCAAATTGTCGGCATAAGATCAGTAGTGTAGAAAATAAAGTCCTAGTTTTGGCTGAATCCAGAGGACAATAAATTCGCCACTATGTCGCCACTTAAATTGTAAAGATATTATTAATTGTCAAATGTCAGCAGAATATATTAACATTACTATTGCAATTTAAATTAACTGTTTACCATGTTGTTTTGAGCTAAGACTTCAGTTATTTCTTATTTCTGTAATTGTTTACATGTTTTTATTTTTTACAAATTTATATTCAGAATATGCTAAATAATAATACATAATATAATATAATAGTATATGCTAATATAATATACATTTATTCAACACTTTTTATCGTCATATTTTCTTTGCAAAGGTTGGCAATATCAGCTGATCAACAATTAAGTTCATGAAGTAATATTTGAAATATCCTTTATGAGGTTTTTTGTATTGTGGGCGTGTGAAGATTGTATTTTGTGAGATCCTGTGATTATTTTGGAAATATTTTATACAAGTGTATAAAATATTTTATTAAATATTTATTTTTAAAATATTTTTATTAAATATTTTTTTATAAAAGTGTATATAATTATCTATAGTAAATAATGGCAGATAATGTAAATGGCATGTATTCATTTGAAGAGTATACAGACATGATACTGATTTTACGGCAAAGTTAACAAGAATGGTTTAGCTGCAGTTCATGAATATCGTGATACTTTTCCCACATCGAAGAACACCTGATCGCAAAACATTTGAAGCTGTGGAGAGACGACTTTAGAGAAACTGGTAGCTTTAAACCGAAGCGAATAGATACTGGTCGTCAACGTAGCGCAAGGGAACTATAATAATGAACAAGCAATAATAAATGCTGTAGAATTATCACCAACCACAAGCACCAGACGATTATCACGTCAGTTAAAATATTTGCCAGTCAAGCGTATGGCGGACACCTCATGAATTACAGTTGTACCCATTCCATATAACACGTGTTCAAGACTTATTACCGCAAGAATCTTAATAAACGGAAGATGTTCTGCCGCTGGTTAAGAAGAAATTGTTTACGATATCAGTATTTTCTTCGGCGTATTCTCGTTACTGATGAATCCTGTTTTACTAGAAATGGAATTGTAAATTTTCGTAATACCACATACTTGGGCGTACGACAACCCACATGAAACTGCGACGAGGCATTTTCAACATACATTTTTTCAGTCAATGTATGGCTTGGTGTTCTGGGTGAATAATTTGATTGGTCCATTTTTCCTCCCTAATCGACTTAATGGAGTAGCGTACTTAAATTTTTTAAGAACAAACCTGCCTACCCTCTTGGAAGATATTCCTGTTCAAAACAGAATAAATGCATGGTTTATGCACGACGGAGCACCTCCACATTTTTATAATGATGTGATAAACTATTTAAATGATACATACGGTAGACAATGGATTGGTCGAAATGGACCAGTAAAATGGCCAACCCACCGAGTTCCTCCTGACCTCACGCCCAGCAGAGAACTTTTTCTTATGGGGTTGGATGAAGTCAATTGTTTATGATCAAAACGGATTTAACACCATAAGAGGAGTTACGTAATCGCATTGGCGGCAGAAACTATCAAGAATGCCTCCAAACGTTATGAAACGCGCTAGAAAAGAGTGGATTCGTCGTGCGAAAACGTGCATTGCTAACAAAACGGAGGACACTTTAAGTCAACTAGTTATAGGTGATTATTACAGTATTTATAAAGGTAAATACATTTTATGTTAATGTTCAGGTCTAGAATAAATGATCATCTGTTACTTACACAACCCTAAATATTAGTTAATATTTTAATGCAGATAAGAATATGCATTGTTTGTGCGTCTGTTTTATTTTAAATAAAGCCTGAAATTTCAATACCTATTTATTAATATTTTTTTTCCTAAGTAATTCACATGAATCTTTTCAGAAATTATAATGTGATCTACAAATCTGTTTTAAGAAAAAATGACCTTTATAATTAACATTTATGGAAGTAATCTTACGTTTAAACAGCAAAAATGTGTTATTTCTTTGCACCAAATTCTTGTGGTTTTAACGTAAGAATATCTCTGAAAGGTATTTGCATTTACAAGCTCTGGGGACGAATTTTATTAACATTTTTTTCAGATATAAAAACATAAAAAAAACAATCGTATTTTGTATCTTTTGGTAACTAACCTTTAAACGCATTTTTATACGGCCTTGACTTCACCAAAGGTTCTGAAATCCGGCGAAATCTTTCGCTAGGCGTACTACTCGCTAACGAAGCGTTTCCGGGCATATGGTTATCATGAACCTTTTTACATTGTTTTAGCGTATAGAATAAGCTCCTCGAGAGATTGCCGTTTATTGTTTTGAATCACCCTGTAATAATATGCTAAAAGTGGCCAGTTTACATCTTTCTTTGTACATTTATAAGATGAGTTTAGTAATTTACTATAAAAATACTTATTAAATTATATAATATATTATTAACCTTTGGAATGATAACTATTGTAATTAATGCCGTTATGTGATAAAGTATATAACTTACAGAGTTTCGATTTTTTTCCTCTGTAAAATAATTCTTTTTCTTGCAATAGCGCCACAGATAGCGATTTTTTTCTAAGTTGACCTGGACTCCTTGTTTTTTAAGTAAAATTTTGGTTTTTTTAGTTGATTTTTGTAGGTTAGAGTTGGCCACACACATACGTGTCAAATTGTGGGTCAACTAAAAATTCCTGTTTGTTAATTTTTTTCTAATTATACTGTATATGTTATAACTGTAATGTTGTGATTTAAAGGAATAAAAAGAAAATAAAGTCGCAGTACAGCCCGCTTTAAAGAGTAAATGAATAACAATATAACACCCGGTTTGTCTGTAAGTTGCCCTATAAACCTGAGACGAGGGCCCACTGCCATTACCTTCTATAGCTTTAACTGCCGTTGTTGTGGCAAAAACTGATGGTTTTTTCTCTGTAAACAAAACATCCTGTTAACTTTAAGAATAGTTTTTTGCCACTTTCTTAAAAAAAAAAAAACCGATTGGGGGAAATTAATTTGAGATTGTTGTGGTTTTGAAACATGCAATTAGCTAGTTTGTACAAATAAAGTCAACAGGTTTAAAAATGAATCTTTAGTATAACTACTCAGATTTGTTTAATTTTTATTCAGTTAAAAATCCACAAACGCTATCCCTTTTTTTTTTTGTGGGGTTTTTTTTGCTTATGGAAGTTACGGTGCAACTACCACATTGTGTCTCTTGCAATTAATCTTGTTGTGGTATACTTTATATATAATTATTGTAGACAGTTATACTAATAATATTTTATTATGATATTTGATGTGAATGCTTATTCACTTTTATATCTCTTTCCTTTCCCTTTTTTATCTTGCAATGTAATCTATTAATAACCCATGTCTGCTTAAGGCAACATTAATGATGGAGAAAATCTGCCAATATAATTTTCTTTTGTGTTTT
>NW_025786238.1:0-15846 GCF_021130785.1 Homalodisca vitripennis
AAGACTAATTTTAGAGATAGTAAAAGCACTGGGAATTCCAAAAATTATCGCAAACATAACTACCTAGAAGGTGTTGATGACAGTAATCAGGTGTCAGGGGACACCGAGCAATTTGTGGAGGATGTAGCCAATTTATTTAGAATGAATGAAAATGTGACTGACAGGGTCAAGGTAGACCCAATTCAGCTTGATTTAATTGTTAATGGTAAAAGCTTAACGTTTGAGGTTGATACAGGGGCTTCTGTGAGTGTTTGCAGTGAGGAATATTACAATTCTCATTTCCAGATGTGTAAATTAGAACCTAGTAAGTTGACACTCAGCTCTTATCCCGATCAACCTATCACACCTGTAGGCAAGATCAAAGTTGAAGTTAATTATAACAAAGTAAACAAAGTAATGGACTTGTATGTCATCAAGTCCGGTGCTCATCCACTTATAGGTAGGGAATGGTTAAGTGCTCTAGGGGTTGAAATTTCGTTTAAAAATAATGACAGGTTATTTGAGATAAGTAAAACCGATGCCGATAGTTGTCTTGAACTTAAGAACAAGTTGTTCAAAGAATTTCCTAAGGTATTCAGTGACGAGATAGGTTGTTTTAAAGGCGAGCCTGTAAAGTTAACAGTAAAGAAAACACGGTTCCTAAATATTTCAAACCTAGGCCAATACCTTTTTCCCTGGAAGCCAAGGTTGAAAACGAACTAGCTAGGCTAGTAGATGAGAAAGTGTTAATACCTGTAAGTAGCTCAGATTGGGGTACGCCCATAGTTCCTGTATTAAAGAAATGTGGTTCAGTCAGGATTTGCGGTGATGTTAAAGTAACCTTGAACCCTTGTTTAGAAGTAGAAAAATTTCCGTTACCAAGAATAGATGAGTTGTTTGCAAACTTGCAAAAGGGCGAGAAGTTTAGTAAGATCGATTTGTGTCAAGCAAATACCCAATTAGAGTTAGATCCAGAGTCTCAGAAACTGTGTACCATAAGTACACCACAAAAGGTTTATTTTGTTATTCTCGTGTTCCTTTTGGCATAACGATCAGCAAGTGCTATTTTTCAAAAGAAAATAGAGCAGACTCTCCAGGGAATAGATCAAATTGCAGTATTTTTAGATGATATTCTTATAAAACCGCTGAAAATGATAAGGCTCATTATGAGAAGTTAAGAGAAGGTGGGTGTACGAGGTTGAATGAGAAAGGCTTAACTGTCAAAAAGAGTAAATGTACTATTCGTTGCTGACCAAGAAGAGTATTTGGGGTTTGTCATAGACAAACACGGTTTTTGCCACACCGATCCCAAGAAAGTAGAAGCAATCAAGAACCGCACTCTATTCGCCAAAGAATGTCACAGAAATAAAAATCGCTTAATTGGGCCTAATTAACTATTATTCTAAATTTCTTTTCTTCCAAATTTGTCAAGCATTTTAAAGCCCATTGTACAATTTATTAAAAAAAGACTTTCCATTTGATTTCAACAGGCAATGTTTTCAGGCATATGATAGAGTAAAAAGAACAACTAAGTAGTGAGCCTATCTTAGCGCCCTATGACGGCAAACTTCCGTTGAAGCTGGCGGTAGACGCGAGTTCCTTTTGGATACTGGGTGCGGTCCTGATGTGTTGTCACACACCAGAAGGTATTGAAACAAACCATTAGCATACCAGTCTAGAACGCTAACTAATTGCTGAAAAAGAACTACCTCCCAGATCGATCGTAGAGGCGCCTCTAGCAATTGTCTGGGGCGTGGAAAAATTTAACCAATATCTGTATGGTAGGGAATTTACTTTATGTACGGACCACAAACCGCTTCTATCAATATTTGCTCCTCATAAGGGTTTTTTGTCCAGTGTTTAGCGCCAGCAGATTGCAGCGCTATAGTTTATTTTTTTCAGGGTAAAAGTTAAATATAGGAATATATAAAATCAACTGATCCCGGTAATGCCGACGCGTTCATCAGGCTACCACTGACAATGAATAGAAGCCGGAAGTGAGCGACGATGACCACTGGGGGAAGGGCAGTTATTTGCATTGCGTCTTTTGGAAAGCTTCTGTGCCCTTAACTTTTGAGAATGTACAAGCAGAAAAAACGCTAAAAGATCCAAATATTATGCAAAGTTATTGGTATATGTAAGGCACGGGTGGCCCCATAGCATCCCTGGGGATGAGAAGGAGTTGTTGCCATATTTTGCAAAGGAGGGAAGAGTTGTTCTATAGTAAATAATATAATGGTTTGGGGTTACAAAGTAAGTGCGTGCCTAAGCAAAATGAAAAAATATGTGCTGGACGAGAGCTTCACTTCATGCCCACATGGGTATAGTCCAAAATGAAATCGATAGCTCGTAGTTATGATAGGTGGCCCTAATATTGATGATCAGATTGTGTCCTTCGGCAAATTAATTGTTTTTCCCTGTTTAATGGAGAGAAATAACCCTAGGCCAAGTGACATCTGCATACGTGGCATTATCCCTCAAGTCCATGGCAAAGGCTTCACATGGATTAATTTAGGTTCCGATTAATGGAAAAATGTATCTACTAATTGTTGATGCACACAGCAAGTGGCTGGAAGTGTTTCCTGTAGCTTTCCACTTCAGTCCAATGTAGCCATAAATCATTTAACAAAATTTTGTTCAGTAGGTTTTGTTCTGCCAGAGACTGTCCACAGTGACAATAGGTATATCCATTTTCCTACATTCGAATTTCATATTTTAATGTCAAACAATTGGTATCAGACATACTTTGAGTCCTCCATACCATCCCATGAGTAACGGTTTGGCAGATAACTCTGTCAAATATGCTAAGAAAAAGATCAAATGTGCTTTACGTGATAAGAAAGATGTAAAATATAGCTTTAAGTAGAATATTGTTTGATTTATCGAAATGCTGTTCATGCCTACCACCAATGAAGACCCCAGCAAAGTTGATGTTTAATAGGCAATTAAGAACTAGGTTAGATTTTATTAAGGCCTAACCTGTCAATGACAGTAAGTAAACGACAAGAACAAGCAAAAGGAGTATTTCATCGGGAACTAAAATTAGACTATTTTATCCTGGTCAAAATGTAATTTGTTAGGGACTAACGCAACCTGTGACAAATGGGTTAAAGTGCTACGGAAATTAAGCAGATCAGCAATATTTTTATATACAAAGGTTGAATTGACGTCTGGCATTGTGTTCCAGACGGCATATTGATCAGATTGTAGCCGTGCAGGGAGAGCCAGCTGATGTAAACAAACAGGTAGAATCAGCCTGACGCTTTCGATGACAGTTTCCTCTTCCTCCCGGTCATGACACCGGTGGTCGGGCGAGAGCCAATAGCAGTGAGTCCCCCACTCTCCGCCGAGCGGCCGTGTGGCTCGGCTCACCTCCCCTCTCAGTGTCGTGCCGTTTCTAACGGTAAACAAACAGCTGATCGTGGCAACACGTCAACCGGCTGCGACGGCAGCTGTCATGCCGCGCCAGCTGTTCCCAAACAACAACAATGATAGACTCTAACCCTGTGCGGATTAGAAATCCCGTGGATAGGCTGAACTTGTAAATTATATTGTTTTTGTTCTATTTTAAATTTGTTTCATTATATTGTTTTATTTGTCTTAGTTTTGTGATAACCAAAGCGTTACATACCATTTTGCTTTATTGTAGTTTTAAGGAAACATTTATTGATGTTAACTGTATTAATGTGTTTAATTGAATTTCAACAATGTTTTTTTTTTTGTTAAACTTTGTAGTGTGTTATTATTCCAGTGTTTTTTCAACTTTGGAAGGGGAGGTAAATGTGGTGTACAAATCTGAATCTAATATAAATAGTCACTATCTAAAATATATTTTGCGTCAAGATAGGAATGTTGATTATCGATCTGGCCGTTGGCGGTTATATGTATGTTGACGTAATATGAGACCATACTGTTTAAATAAATCCAATTGGGCTACTGAGAGTCACGCCACTTCTCCACGGCCACAGTTTCCTTACCGTGTCCAGCAGCGAGTGTTCGCCCCAGTCTCAGTTTTTTTTACCCACGGGTCGTGAAAAACCCGCGTCCTCCCGACCAAGATGTAAGTACAGTAGTTTTTCCCCTGGATTGGTGTAATTTTATTAACCCAGATATTAAATTTACCAACCGGCTACGAACATCAACAGATTGCTCTAGCGGGGAAAGACAAAGAGGGGCTTGGATTTCACCGGCGCAGGCCGAAAGGTTCCGCTTGGATTTCTTTCTAGCGGGCGAGGGGATAGAGGCGCTCGGATTTCTCTAAGCGCGGGACAAAAGGTTCCGGCTTGGATCGCTATAGCGGGGGAAAGGACGAAGAGGCGCCCCCCACCCCTTGTATTTCTCTAGCGCAGGGCGAAAGGTATCCGCTTGGATCGCTCTAGCGGGGAAAGACGAAGAAGGCGCTTGGGATTTTTACTGGGTAAAATCAATTTTTGTAGTCTCTGGGTTTGTGCTAATGGAGTGAAAGCCTCTGTGACAATTTTAGCAAGTTGATCCCATTGTAAGGCTTCCCCTCGTTTGTTTTTTTCCTTGTAGAGTTTTGAACCAAGTTAGTTGCTGTGCCTGATAAATGGCAGTAGGAATAAATTAACTTTAGTGTTATCTGTCCATGCTGTTAGAAGTTGCTGCTGCCACTAGGAATTTGTTTTAAAAAATCTTGTGGATTTTCACTCTGGAGACCTGTGTAAGTCCCAGCTGATATTAGCGGTATGTATTCCTCCCCCATGGTTGCTGTGTTAGTTCTGTCAGATAGTGTGAGTGGTCTCGTAATGTTGTGCTACAGGTTGGGGGTGCTTGTGTCTTGATGTCCGCCTCAGGGTTATGTACTGTGTCCATATAAAGTAGGTTCTCTGCGCTAGAAAATCCTCGATTGTATCTAGATCCTTATAGTTTTTCCCTGTCCCCTTTTCACCTAAGGTGGAGTCTTTCGTGTAGTTTAAATTATAAAAGATGGTTTTAATATTAGGGTGACTTGCGCTTATACGTGGTTAAGTTCTTAAGTGCCGCTAGAATAGGTCTGAAGGTCACGCATACAGTGGTATGGTGTCTATAGATTGTATTCCATTTTTTATTAATATTTATAACAATGTCCACTTTTGGAAGTCCTGTTTTAAATAACAAAAAAATGTGTCTAATGGTATTAAATCTTCGTGTAGTATGGTTTCCATTTATTGATACATGTCCATGGACGTCCCGAGTTAGTTTACTTGGCGTTACTATAATTACGGAGTTTGAGAAATTTTTGAAGTTATTTGGAAATTTAAATTTGGTCTTCTAGGTAAATGAGTGGGTTTGTCACTGCAGTAGGTTATTTTTAATTAAATACTTTCTTATGACTATTATTTAGTTCTAAATTTATACCTAGCCCATGACACTATGTGCTCGCCCATAGTAAGGACATTTGAATGCCAATCCAGTTGTAGCGCCCTCAACCATGTAAGGTTTTTGTAAGTTTGGTTTTAGTTTAGATTAAGGTTGTGAAATATTATAATATATAAATGAGCAAGGGTTGCTGTGAGAAGGAGATTTAATAATAGGTTAGATTGGCAGAACAACACCCTCAAATAAACCCACCACATATCTTATTTGGTGACAACATCTCATTAAATTGATTAAAAATTTTAATTAACAATTGATAACAGTCAACCGACATATTAAGTCAACACATTTTTAATACCTTAATACTTTGAAGACATGTTTAATATTAACATTATTCATTACAATTTATTTTAATTTAATTCACTATAACATTTACGAGTAATTTTGTAGTTTTTTTGCAATAAATATGAGTTCAATGGACTAACGTGAAGAAACTTTCTTTTTAAAATATTCTAAACATTTACATAAAATTTACATTTTCCGCAATTGTGAACATTTCTTTTTCATTATATTAGGTACAGGTACCTTGAAATTGTAAATGATTAATGAACACAGATATACTATGTATATTACAAAGATCCTAAAAATTACTTACATTTTATTGCACTTGACACTCGTGTATTACGCCTAAAGATATTTTTCCCGCACACGAACACAAGCACTGGCACTTCCCTGAACGTCGTTTTTCGGATTCCCGTTCTCGACCTCCCCTCTCCTCCTTGTTCTTCAGTTTTGATGTTTTTGCTCATTGGACCACCAGCCTCTGCCAAATCTCTCCATCATAATTGGTGAGAACCAATTTTTCATATCAGCTAGGCTGTAGTCCTTACATCTTCGCAAACGTTTTTTAGAAATAAGCATTTCCGCTGCTTAAACAAGCATTTCCTGTTTGTTCATCATCAGTGTCTGGGCGGATGTTGCGAATCCACTTACATCCGGAGGATGTTTGTATCGAATTGAAATACAAGACTTTCCTTTCCAGCAACTATCTTGTACATTGATACTAAGAATTTTGTTTAAACTAATAATTACGTAATGTCTTTTACAAGTTGGTAGGATTGTGAGCATCATCTGATTAGGAAATCTTTCAAAATAAGGCGCTTAACACGTTCACACAGAAAAAAATCTATTCATATTTTGCGTAGCAGTGAAGATAACACAGAAAACAGTAACATGAACCAGTGGCCATGTCCACTAAATAAAGCAGATATACAGCTATAGCATACCTACGGGTAATAGGATATTACTCAGGATGACAAGAATTGTGAGGTTATGAAACTTTTATATCCAGGCGTTAAAAAATACATTAACACTACAGCACATGTAATCAAGCGGAAAACTTATAAAACCAATGTGAGGTGGTTCATACTGTCAAAATTACATTGAGCCATATCGTTAATGTTAAAACATTAAGATAGCTTTTTGAAGCATAAAAAAACATACATACATTACTACATACATTTGATACATTACTTAGGTCTGATCAAATTGTACTACTCAAAATAACAAAGGAAATGCAATAGTAAGAACTCTAGAAATATTAAATTTTTTCCCTAACTGTTATAACACTCACAAAATTATTTTAAAAGTGTATTCATTTTTGTCCACTGTTTTTAAATCCATTGAAAAATAAATATACTTTTTAAAATTATTTTTAAACTGTTATCAGTAATTTTGAGTTTTGTATTAAGTTTGTAGTAGGTGGTAGTTTGAAAGTAAAGAAGGCCTTTAGTAAGTTTGCCATCATTATATGTTACAATATGTATAAGTCAACGTTATAAGAATTGAAATATATCCTCTTCATTAGTTGGGAAGATAACTAGTACATAATTAAATAAAGAAAAAAGAACTTTTAAAACACACAGTTTATTATACATACCGCTAGGAGAATGTATTTATACACAAACTTATCATAGGAGTCATACATAGATTTTGCAGACCAACCGTTATTGTCAACATTCGACTCGTGTGTGTTATCTTTATCTTACTATAACTGGTTGTCCATAAGGACGTCCCCTATCTCTTACTACACACACATCCAGAAACAGGACCTCTATCTCCATGGTTACGCGAATGGAGAGATCCCCAGCAGTAGTCATAAGGTTTCATGTAGTTATTTTTTAGTAAGTAGACTTTTTTTTAGTAAGTCTCTTAATAAAAAACAATTATGCAACAGATCTTTACAATGCATTAACAGAGTTATTTCTCATTCCTTATAAAACCACAAATTACAAAATTTATTAAGAAGTAGCAAGGGCTTCACCATATAAACAGTATTCTGAATTTGTCAAACACTTTATTTTCGATTGTTAAGATCGTTTCAATAAGTGGTGATTATAATCATTTTGGATATTAGTTACCGCCAAGTGACTGATGTCTTTCAACACAAAAACCTTTAGTTTTCCAGGACATTTTAGCGCCCATCCCATCAGCCCTCTGAAGACATGTCGAGTTGTTATCAGCTGTCCTTCTTTCTTCTCTTTATCTCATCTGTGTTGACATTATCTAATAAACAATCAGCTTCTCATCATGGAAAGTGACAAAACCTGCAATTAAATTATATCTATGTAGTTTTACTAGAAGAATTAAATTTTGGTATGAGCTGTACCTTTTTTTTGAAACGTCTTGTCATAGTTGTCGTACTCAATAATAAAACAACATTCCTTAACGTGCTACGTGGAGTTTTACACTAAGTTATACACAACTTTGATTATATTATAGTAAAACGACCACAAGGACTTCCCTTATAATCTCCCCCCAGGGTATACAAAGGAATATATTGCCGGATGTCGATGAGTAAGTTGATGTACGAGATTGATAAGACTACATGACTTCCATTATAATCTCCCTTCAGGGGTATTCAAAGCAATATATTGCCGGATGTCGATGAGTAAGTTTGATGTACGAGATTGATAAGACTACATGACTTCCTTATAATCTCTCTCCAGGGTAAACAAAGGAATATATTGCCGGATTCCGATGAGTAAGTTGATGTACGAGATTGATAAGACTCTACATGCTACATGATTCTTCCTGATATATATCTTTCCCCCCCAGGGTATACTAAGGAATATATTGCCGAAAAAAGAAGTGTCGATGAGGGTAAAGTTGATGTGACGATATTGATAAGACTACATGACTTCCTTAAAATCTCCCCTCCAGGTTTATAACAAAGCAATATAATTGCCGGATGTCGATGAGTAAGTAGATGTACGGCATTGAATAAGACCACATTTAAAAATTTCCTGTGAAAGATCCGCTAAAATTGGAAAATTGCGTTTTTGGCATGAAATTATTTGTAAATTCACATAACCTAGCACGATTGGTTTAAACTGCAATATTATTGCCTCCACGCTAAAGTACTTGACTACTCACGTTTGGGAGTTAGTGTTGGGTCGAGGTCCTCGACACTTATCAGGTAAGCGACTTCAACATCGAAGGGACCTGACGATTCACTCTGATATTCCTGAATTATTTACTTTACTGATACCTTTATTTTTTGACGTGAGTTAAAACCATGTTTTGTGAGAAATAATTAATATCCCCTTCAATAAGCCGATCGAGTGGTTATCGATTAACCGGTGGTAAGAGTATTAATGTGGTCTAAGGTTTACGAAGTGAAGGGATTTGGATTGTTCCCAGTGCCTTGTGTAGATTCAGCGCGAGTTTAGATGATTAAAAACTCACTTAGCCGAGCATCAAACACACAGACACAACTCGAACTCGTGCATTAACAGTTTAATGGGTGCGCGACACACAGCTGGCTAATGGTAATGGTGACGAAGCTTTTTGTTGTCAGTAATGTAATAAAAAAACTCCACCCAGATTGGTGCTGAGTACTCTCCTTATTTTTTTTTAAAACCGATAACATATTGTAGGACCCCAACACACACAACTTTGAGATTGTGATTGAGTTTGAGTTCTAGCTATTACTCTGTAGTTTTTTTAGTAATTTTCCATGTTTGTATCAGCGACATTGCTATAAGTTTTTGACGAGGGTAGCTCTGAAATAAACTCACAGCTACCCTATTGCTCTTCTAAAGATGCATGAATTGTAATATGATTGAACCATTAACATTCTATACAGTTTTTATCACAACCTAATATAACGTGTTTATATATGCTTGTCTGTAATGTAGCCGTGGCCGTTCTTATTAAAGCAATGCTATCCCGTGCTTTGTTGAATAGGTGTTTAAAGTTTCTTATAGAGTAATAGTTTGAGCACAAAAACATTATTTATTAATAAGGTAAAAAATATGTTTTGTGTAAGATATAACTCATAATTATTATTCGGTATAGAGTCCCTAGGAGGTCCTAGTAATGGATTTACTTCTATCAACTAAGTGTTATAGACTAGTGATATATGTGTTATAGATACTGAAGGTGAGTAAGATATATGATCCGTGTAGCACAAGAGGTTGACAGAGGAAGATTATTGGGAGGCATAAGACCAGATGCCAACCAGCGGGACAATCCCCCAGGCTGCAAACAATCGTATCCCGAGAGTTGATGTGTTCTAGAAGTCATTCTTCCATATGTCGAAACTTCCGTACGAACCATAGTAATGAAAAAATATTCGGTAAGAATTTCATTGCTACCCGTGGACCATGATTATACGCAGAAAATGTCAGTATGGTACCTAAAACAATACAAATCATTGTTTTAAACTCTTTTTTTTTACGATGGAAGGAATTTTCGAAGATTTTCTCTCTGAAATCAGAAATATTTTTAAGTAAACTTCAAAGATCCTATGGTAAAAATTACAAAATAATGTTTTTAATACCAAATAAATTCTAATATACAATTTATGGATATATTTACAATATATAATATATATATAGTATATATCTAGAATTTATTTAAAATATATATAAAATATAAGACAGAGAAAAATGCAGATGGCCAATAGGCCAGTGGATTCCTTCATTCATCAACACGAATTTGCGTGCGAGCCCAAGGGTAACTGTTATTTTAAAATTAAAGCTTCCTTTTGATCAATAACTTCTTGACATGTGGCAGCACTGCAGACTAAAGTATGCTTGATGGCAACAATGGTAACAAGCAATGAACGTTATCCAAAACCCCACTTCTCTAAGATCACGTGTCATCATCGATTCCCTAAGTGACAAAATATACAACTTTTTTAAAATAATTAATATTTATTAACACAATAATGAAGCACCAACCAGTGAAAAGGTTTGAAAAGTTTGGGATTAAAAAGTTTATTATACACAACTTTAAGACAACGGCCTCGGATTCCTTTGTTTGATTACTTGGATACCAAAAGTTGTTAATAGCTATTATTTGGTATTTAATATACAGACACTTCCTGGAAATAAATAAATTAAAGATTGGATACTCAAAATATCTCTTTGCCAGAAAATATAGACACCAGTTTTTCCGATTGCTTCCTATAAATTTTATACATAAAATAAGTAAATAAATAAGATTGGACTAAAAAATAGTAAAAAGTGGAAATCCCTAGGGCAGTGAAAATAATTTAATGTTTTTGAACAATATATTTTATGTACTACCAAATGTCTGTTACTTAAAAGAGTAATATAAATTATAGACTAAAAAGTTATATAGACCATTAAAACTATGAAATGTTTATATCCCTTTAATTGTTAAAATATTTGCTGTATTGCGCTCTTATTTTACCTTTCAATGTATATTTCAGCCTAATTTTAAAACAAATTAAGTACAAAGTTAAAAGTATGAAAATGTAAATCTTGTTTTTCAATCGACTTTTATTTATCTTATCTAAATTTAACGCCTAAATACTCGTTGTTTAGACTTGCGTTTAACGTTAAAAATATTATAACGTTATAAGAGACTGTATTGTACGAACATTAAAACAGTGTTTAAACTCCTACAATAACATATTAGGTATTCACGAATAACCTCAAAATCGTAAAAAATAGGGTAGAAATCCGATTGTGTTATTAATTTATAATTTACCTTTTGTGGATTGTTTGTGAGGAAAACCTTCATTCTATATCATATATGACAGTAGAAATGAATATAAATAATAACGAATTGTTGATTCCTACTAGTTATCAATTAACAGGGTGTCTTGTCAGGTTATCTATTAAATAAAAACAAAATTTTTTATATTCTGGATATAGTTTTTCCAAAATATAACCAACAGAGAAAACAGTAAATTTTCTATACATATACTGGATAAGCTATAATTATCTGAGTAAAGTCCACTCTTCTGGCAATGTATTCCGTATTTGTCCTTTTTGTCAGCTCGAGTGTACTCAGTGACAATATTTACTGACTGTCAGTGTCTGACAGCACCACACGTATAAAATAAACTATAGCAATGTATAAGTCCTCTTTGTCAGCCTCCTACTGTACTCAGTGACTATATTGACTAACTCCAGTGCCTGACAGTACATACACAACACATAAAAGATCAACCTGTAGCAATGTAATAGTCCTCTTATGGTCAGCTCTAACTGTAACTCAGTGACAATAAACTGACTCAGTTGCCTGACAGTACATACACATACATATAAGTCAACTGTAGCAATGTAATAGTCCTCTTTGTCATCTCTACTGTGACTCAGTGACCTTATTGACTGACTCAGTGCCTGACAGTAAATACACAGCTACACATATAAGTCAACTCTAGCAATATCTAAGTCTCTTTGTCAGCTCCAGTGTACTCAGTGACAATATTGACTGACTCAGTGCCTGACAGTACATACAACACACCACATATAAGGTCAACTCTAGCAATGTATAAGACTCTTTGTCAGCTCCAGTGTAACTCAGTGACAATATTGACTTGACTCAGTGCCTGACAGTACATACACACACATAGAAGTCAAATGTAGCAATGTATTAGTCCTCTTTGTCATGCTCCAGTGTATCTCAGTGACAATATTGACTAACACAGTGCCTGACAGTAACATACACACACATAGGAAAGTCAACTGTAGTCAATATATAGTCCCTCTTTGTCAGCTCCAGGTGTACCTCAGTGACAATATTGACTATACTCAGTGCCTGACAGTACATACACACACATATAATTCAACTGTAGCAATGTAATAGTCCTCTTTGTCAGCTTCCTACTGTACTCAGTGACAATATTGACTGACTCAGTGCCTGACAGTACATACACATACATATAAGTCAACTGTAGCAATGTATAAGTCCTCTTTGGTCCAGCTCCAGTCACTCAGTGACAATATTGACTGACTACAGTGCCTGACAGTAATACATACACACAACCAAATAAAATCAACTGTAAGCAAGGTAATTAGTCCCTCTTTGTCAGCTCTACTGTACTCAGTGAACAATATTGACTGGACTCATGTGCCTGACAGTACATACACACACATATAAGTCAACTGTAGCAATGTAATAAGTCCTCTTTGTCTCTCTAGTGTACTCTGTGACAATATTGACTGACTGTCAGTGGTCCTCAGTACACACACACACGTAATAAATAAACTCTGGCAGTGTATTTAAGTCCTCCTTGTCAGCTCTAGTGTACTCATGACAAATATTAGACTGACTCATGAGCCTGACATACATACACACACATATAATCAACTGTAGCAATGTAATAGTCCACTTGTTCCGCTCTCACTGTACTCAGTGACAATATTGACTGACATCAGTGCCTGAACTAGTACATACACACACATTATAAGTCAACTCTAGCAATATCTAAGTCCTCTTTTGTCAGCTCCAGTGTAAACTCAGTGACAATATTGACGACTCAGTGCCTGACAGTAACATACACACACCCATATAAAGGTCAACTCTACAAGTATACGTCCTCTTTGTCAGCTTCCAGTGTACTCATGACAATATTGACTGACTCAGTGCCTGACAGTACATACACACAAATATAAGTAAACTCTAGCAATTCTAATCCTCTTTGCACTCTAGTGTACATGACAAATTGACTCTGTCTTTTGGTGGGCAACGGGTTCATTTGTGGTTTTTTTGAAACGAAAGGGGAAGCATTCACTGCGTTCAATATGCCTTAATTATTACTTAAAATTACTTGACATTAGAATAAAAAGGGAGCGATCTCTAGGAAAGAGAATCCCGTTTTACTCGATATTCTCTTTGAAAAAGGCTAAAATTTTACCTTCAATTTTTTTAAAAAATCAAAAAACGAAAACTTCAAAAATTTTTTTAGAAAAAAAAAAATTTATCCAAGAAATAAAACCCTTTAAAGCACAATATTGAACAAAATTGAAACCAAAAAATTTTTTTCAAAAAGTGCGGGGGAATAATAAAAAGCTTACATCACAAACAAATAACTCAAATAAATCAAATCCGAAACAAAAAATTACGTAAATTAAAACACCCACTTTTGTCTAGCGAATTTAATAATTTTTTTTTCGACTTGCTGTACCAAACACATCTTTTTTTGACAATCTTGTAGAAAATTATAGTAACCGGGCTCTTCCATGGTTCTTTTCCTTGGGGGGGGTGGAATGGGAGTTCTTGAGAACCTCAACCGAAGAAGCCACGACATCAAAAGGAAATTCCCTGTGGGGTGATCAAGCGTTCTTCAAGCACATTTTGACACCATTACTAAATTTTATAAACGGGGGCCTTCGCCCCGGGTTTTTCCCCCTTCCTTGACAAAAACAGCAAAGTGGGTTCCCGACTTTAAAAAGATGACCTTGCATCGCAAGTAATACCTCCCTTATATTCTTCCTGTCTGACAAAATTTTTAAAAGGTTTTTATTAGAAGGGTTAGGGTTTTTTTTGAACTTTGAATTCTTAACCCCACTACATTCAGGGGGAAATAAACAAAAGATTGATGCTGAACAAAACCTTGACTGTGTTGTTGATCTTGGAGAGGCGAAAACAAAGTGCCACAATTTTTCGCCTTTTAAAAGGCCCTTTTACTGTGTCATCATGGGGGCTTGTGCTCATTATGGACATGTGGGTTCGAGGGCAGCCGATAAATGGCTTTCGATACCTCATGGCAGAAGAAATGGGTGCAATCGCGAAACCCTGTCAGGGAAAGTAAAAATGCAGTACGGTTTCCCAGGTTCAATTTTGGGGCCCCAAATTTTTCCCCATTTACTCAAAAGATTGAATTTTCAATCAAAATGGAGAGGGGATTCAATTGCGGCGATACGACCTCTAAACAATCAAGTACGAAACAAGCTTGAGACAAAGCCTTTTTTTGAACTAAACCATGCATCGAGCACTTTTCAAAATAAATCAAAAAAAATAATATGCCAAAACTAACGTAAAAAAAATTTTGTCTCCGTCAACAAAAACAATACAGCCCAAATTTGGGGGGGGAATGAAGCTTTTTGATAACAATCCACCAAGTTTCTGGGATTTTCCGGGAGGGGGGGACGACCTGGAGCGATCACTTGACAAATTTGCTAAAAGGGTTCCTCGGGGCAAATGTCTTACGCAATCTTAGCAAAATTTGTCGTTTGATGTACTAAAACTGCCTATTTTGGATAGTACATCCACTTTTGACCAAACGTTTGAGTATGGGGCAGCTGTTAAAAAATAAAATTTGCCCAATTTTTAGAACACAAAAGAAAGCTGTTCGAATAATTTCAAAATTAAAACCCAGAGAGTCGGTAAAATTCCCCTTCGGGGCTTGGTTTTAAAAACCTTACCCCTCTTATTTCTCGATTTTTTCCCTTATCCGATTCAAATGTGAACTGGTTCAGGGCGGGACGTCCCATCAGTACGGACTAGGCAAAAAAATTTTCAGGAAAACGCATGAAGGGCTATGTTCAACATTACCATCTCAAAGGGGGTGTCATTAATCAAAAGCCCTGGAGACCAAAGGAAAATTAGCCCAAAAAATTGAAATCTCGATTAAGACCTTTTTTTGTAAAGGCATTTTACTCCGTGGGTGAGTTTTCATGGGCCGCGGGGTGAAATTATATTTTTTTATTATATTCTATTTATCCTTTTCTGAATCCAAAAATGCAAATTTCAATATATTGTTAGGCACACATTAGTATTAATTAACTGTGCCCATTTTAAATTAGGTTTTAGTTTATAGATTTTTTTAAAACCAAATGTTGAAATACGCTTGCAATGCAAATTTTTTTAATTGTTTTTTTCTGCAATAAAGAAAATTTTATTATTATTATTATTTTACTGTCAGTACCTGACAAATTTCCCCACACAAAAAAGTCAACTCTAGCAATATATAAGTCCTCTTGTCACTCCCGGGCTCTGACAAAACTGAGATCGTGCACAGTACTAAACACACACAAAAATCAACTTACAATGTAATAGTCCTCTTTGTCACTCCATGAAACCCGTGACAAAAATTGACTACCAGTGCCTACATACATAAACCACATATAAGTCAACTTTTCAATGTAATGTCCTCTTTGTCACTTACGTACTCAGTACAATATTTTATACTATCCTACAGTACATACACATACTATAAAACAAATTACAATTAATGTCCTTTGTCGCTCCAGTGCAATCTTTTACAATTTGACGACCAGTGCTGACAGT
>NW_025786239.1:0-16289 GCF_021130785.1 Homalodisca vitripennis
GTTCCAACCCCTCGTCAATGTTTAGAAAAAATATAGTCTTGTTCCAATCGAGTAAAAGGAAATAGAAGTTCCCCAAAATTAGTTTTTTTTAAATAATATAGTAATTGAAAAAATAAATGGAAAGATTATAATAAGTATTTATTCTATTAATAACTGAAACATTTTGTAACTTATGTAGGAACTTACAGTACAGTTTAAGTGGTGTTAATATTTAATTATAACAAAAGGGTTGTTTAACCTTAAGTTTGATGTCCCAAGAATGGGTGACAGTAACAACAATACGTTTTCAAAAATAAATCCTTACTGCGGTGCATTTAAAAATAAATAAAGTTGAATACGGTTTTAGGTCCCGACGTCCGCTATTAATATTCTGTTTACCCCCTTCAACCCTCTGTGGCATCTGTGTCTTGTTGACTGGCAGCTTGGGATATGCGTTACTCAGCGTAAGATTTGGTATATTTATCCTAGTATTTTGCTTAACAAACATTAAAACATCGAAGAGTTAGTACTTTATAAAGAAAATTTTTTTTAATTTCTAGACGATATCCTTAGTCAAAAAACGGGTTTACCATACCTTGTTTTGGAGTCTAAACCCTTATTTTCATGGGAAATTTAAAGGGTTTAAAATAGAGGTTTGGTGAATTTACAATAATTGTATTTCCAATCTTTAAAAATATGTTAGACATGTTTTGAACAATAAATAAAGGGTATAGCAATTGATATAGTATTGTATAAAAATGGTTTGAACGTTTCTTATAAAATTTTTATTTAAAATTCTAAATACTTTAAAGAACATTCTTTGTTTAAAAAAGTTAATAGCAAATATGAAAAACCTGTAATTTTTTCATCATACCTTTTGGGGCAAACTATAACAAGGTTCCTAAATACAAGAAAAAAATATAAGTATTTGAAAGCAACATTGACTTGTGTTGCTTTTTTTCAAATTTAAAAACCTTCTTGCTAGTTGCAGGTGTAGATATTATTTCTTTTTGTTGCTTTAAATGTTTATTCGGATCAGAGATTTTTTGCTTGCCTCTCTTCTTTTGGGGAATATGAACGTGTGAGGACGCCCTGAAGAATATATTTTATTATTTCAAGTGACCGCTGTAAACTGTATTTTTTTCTTGTGATTCTAGTTATTAAGGCCTAATATTCCCTTTCATTACAGCTTACTAACATGTATTACGGATATTTTTTCTGTTTATTATACCGTCTTTTGTATGTCGTGACACTTATTTTATTGGGCTAAAAAATAGCATTGTTACGAAATGCAGGTATTCCTTCATGGGTTTCGTTATATTACCACTTAGGAATAAATTTTGATGTGTTTTGTGGATTTAGTTGTTGCATTCTGTCATTTATTCCTGCGACTTATTAGCGGGTTTTTACTGTTATTTTATTCCGATTGTTAGGCTGTTATAGTTAATTATTCAATTGGGTCCTTATTTTGGCAATGTGTCAAAATTATTCGTTCCCATATCACCAAATTACGCAGATTTCTTTCTCTTACTTATGAAATGTCTATATTTTTTTTAAATAAATATTTCATAGAAATAGTCTAACTCAAGTATTAAATATAAATACTTAAAATAAAATGGAAAAGATAAAAATAGTCTTAGTTAAGTTTTTAAATTTTTAAACCCAAAATAGATTTTAAAATTTTTTTGCTTTTTACGACTTAGACTTAATTTACAATTATTATAAATTGTTTTATACACAAAAAGAATTTATTCTAGAGTTAAAACAAGAATAGCCCTGGTGCCTAAATTTTTAATCCTTGTTTACTCAAAGGCCTTCTGTAAAGCCCTTCCAAAAAAATAAGTTTTTTTAACGTCTTGTAAACCCGTTGGTAAAGAGAAATTAGTTTTGGGATAGAGTAAAATTTGAACTACTAGGGGGTGATAGTATGAATATTTTGGAAACAATATTATTTCTTTGTCTGGTATTAGAATGAATTATTATATAATGTTTCATGACCTGAAAGTTTAAAATTTTTTAAATTTGCCGACTACAAAAGCTACAATAGGGAAAGGGCCAAAGTATTCATAAATTTTTACACATTTTTATAGACCCTAGAGTCGCAGGTGTGGTGGACATAAAAGGCTTTTAAAAAAGCAACACCAATGACCGATGAGCAACTTTGGCATGGCCCTAATCTGTTAATCAAAAACATGTTTTTGTATGGTTATTCTCTATTGTACGGTTTTGTCCAAGAAGTGTCTGAAAAAGGAAAAAAAAAAGGTAATCCATTAAATGTCCGGTGATAATTTACATGTTAGTTTCACTCAAATTTTTAAATTTTAAAATTTTACAAAAATTTAAAAGAAACTACAGTTTTTAAATTTATATAACATTTTATTTAAATTCTTTTTAATGTAACCTTATAGTTTTCCCTTATAAATAAATGTACCCTTAGTTTACATTGTAGATTCCACCCCACTGGTGTCCTTTAAAAATTTGCCATGTTTAAGGGGAAACCTTTATGTACGGACTAAAAAATGCATTAGGGAAATAGAGCGGGGGTTGTGGTTTCCACTCTTTTTGGGCTCTACCTGGCATTTTTTGTTTGCTCATATTAAACTTTTCACCCTCCATTTCCCAAATTACAAGGTATTCCAATGACAAAGTCATATGATTAGTTTATATCCCAAATAAAAAATTGCCATGGGAATCCAGCGGGAAAATTAAAAAATTAAAGGGACTACGCACCCAATAAAACCCAATTAAATTTTTTCCAATATAAACTATAAATGTCTTCCCAAACTGCATCTAAAAATTGTATGGAAAATGGTAGGACTTTTTTTAATATATCTTTCCGTCATGGCCCATTTTTGCGTCATATTTAAGCTTTTGTGATAGTAATTTGCTTTAATAACTATGGAAAACCCACGAAAATACTGGGGGCATCCCAGTTTTTAGCTCCATTTCTTTATGCCTTTAGTGCTTCAATATAAAACAATGATATTTATAAAATTTGCCCTTTTAAAAATCCCAAAAGGGCTTTTCAGACTTAAACGAGCTTTCTCCCAAAAAAAACTCAGCTATGGGGGGGAAAGGGTTGATTTAATGCGAACATGGAGTTAAGCATTCTAAACTCCCACTTAATGTAGACTGAAATGGATAGCTTCCGGGTTAAAAGGGACTAAGCTCCTTTGAAAACCTAGGTGGCTTGATATCAAAATAAACCTTACAAATGGGAAAAATTTTCCCTTTAAAATTTATTTCTTTTTAGTACTTTTAATTCATCACCATTTTTTGGGAATAATTGCTATTAACGTAGTGCGGGTTCTTAGGAATAATGGATAAAATTTGAAAGGTACACCCATTAATATTTACCCATAGCAATAACACTCACTTATCCTTTATAACAACTAAAAAAAGTCCCTTCCTATTCAAAAATTCATATGTGAAAATTGGGTATCTCCTTACACAATAATATAGCCTTTTAACAGTGCAGCCTTGCAATAGTTTTTAAATTTTACTTTAGTTTTAAACGTGAGGAAATTTTTTTAAAATAAATTTTAAATTTAAATTTTAAAATAGTACAAATAAAAATTACGATAAATTTTTGAAGAAAAGAGAAGGGACGAAAAATGATCCCCAGTCAAACCCCAAAATTTGTACCAAAAAAGTTGGCGCACACAATCAACCCAAGAGCTGGGTTTTTTTATAAAAAAAACCTCAAAATCAGCGGGGGCTTTTTCTTATTCAATAAGTGGTAATATCTAAAAATAACTGTTTAGCTGAAAAACCTGGGGTTTCCTGCCAACAACTGAAAAAACTGCTTGCGATAAAAACCAATATTCAGCCCTTAATTAATATTTTAATTTGTTCGACATGTTTAATATGTTATTACAATATTTTTTTTCCCAGGAATCGTTTTAAGGGGGTGGTATGCCCAATCCTTCCCATGTTTAAATTTTGGGCCAAAATTTTTTGGGACCCTTTTTTTCAGAAACCTTTAAAAACTATCATTATCAAACTTTAAAAGGGCAAATTCTATTTAGACCCCTTTTCTAACATTTAGAGCGGAAGACATTATAAAAAAAAAATTTTTTAAAAAATTTTTTTTAAAAAAAATTTTAAAAATTTTAAATTTTTTTTACAAAAAAATTTAAAAAATTTTTTTTTTTACAACAAATTTTAAAAAAAAAACTTCTTTTTTTTACTTTTTTCCCCTCTAAATGTTAACAAAGGTCTAAATAGTATGTCCTAAGGGTTTTATGGGTGATAGCTTTAAAGGTTTCTGAGAAAAAGGTAAATAAAAAGGGTTTTAAATTAAATGGGAAAAGGTTTGGGTATTTCTGAACCCCCCTTTAAAAAATATACTAATATTCAGGGAAGCAGATTGGGTTTTTATTTTTAGTTTAACATTTCAAATTTTAAACTTCTTTTTGTTACAAATCCTAGGATAGCTGGGGGGTAAGCCTGGACCGTCACTATCCCCCCCTTGGGAAGATAGTAAACACCCGCAGACACAGCTGCGGTGAATTTTTGGCCCCCGCAGTCCGACTTGCCGCATTGGGGTGTCATTAACCTTCCAAGTTCACAGAAAAAAAGATGAGCACTTGACAATGTGTTTTACACTGTAACCCCCATTTGGGGAGTCCTTGACAGAACATAGTCATATATACATCACATAGGGCAGCACTGGCGATTAAAAGTCGAAACAAGGTTTTACTGGGGCCGTTAAATTCATTCAATAACAATTTAAAAAAAATCCTTGAAATTATCTTTTCAGAATCAGCTATTAATGTTATCTGTTGTTTTCCGGGAGCAGCCCAAATTTGGCCCCAACAACACCCAAAAACCCCCGCTTTTATCAGGGGAGTTCAAAAAAATTTTTGCTGTAATAGGGGATATTTATGCCCGTGGACTCGCAGCATTTGTGAAAAAAAGCCATCTCCCACAAGACTAATGTCACGGGGTTTTTGTAAACCCGGTGCTGGTCTTCTAAAGTCGCGGGCCCCCCTCCGGGGCCCTCCCGCCGGGGGTTTTCTAAAGTCCTTCCGCGGGGGCGAATGATGTGGCAACTGGGGGTCAGCAAAATCATTTTCAAGCTATGGAAACTGTCCTAGAAAACTGCAGCAAAACACTCCAAGGTGCTGATCTCACCACTTCTTCCCAGGCATAAACCTGCCCTCCAGCACCCCATTCACGACACCGTCCCCTTTGGGTTAATAACTTTATCCAAGAACTCTGCGACCGCACGAGGGAACGAGCATGATTGACATCAGGGGACATACACCGACACCACTTCACACCCCATGGCCTTCACTTAACTGACAGCGGAAAGAGACGCTTTTCCTGTCAAATTGTCAAAGGCTTGATGAGTATTCCACTACGGCCAACTCAATCTCGCAGGCCTGTCACAGTGACCAGAATCATCGGAAGACACCACGATGCTTCCTGCCTCAAAACCCAGCGATCCCGGGACACCCCAAACCACTGCCTCATGAAAGCTACGCCGATGCTGTAAGGGGCTCTGGACAGCAGCGGAAACTCATCTGTGCAACAGACGAACTCTACAAACACTGACAATAAACCAGTTTTTTTAGGGGAAACCCCCTCTCAACCACAAATCAAAATTGACTGACAAAATCGGAAGAATTAAAAAAATCAAAATTGAATTACACAATTGAGAATAAAGTGACATTATTTCATCAGAATGCACAAATGGCTACAAACAAAGTGGGTGAGCTAACTCTCTTGTGCGAGGGAACTCAATCCTGACATGCTAGTTATTAAACCGAACTGGTTTTAACACTAGCAATATTGCCATTTTCAAAATTCAAAATTATCAATTGGCAAATTTTTACTGCCGAAACCCCAGCCAAAGAGGAGGGGTTGCAGTTTTTTGTGCGGAATAACTTTTCGTTTACCCCCTCACACTTTCACGAGACAACAGACAAACCTTAGAAATTACTGGGGTAAACGTACAAACAAACAACACTCCATTGCCATATTGGAGTATTACAGGTCCCCAAACGGAATCGAAGAACATTTTTTTTCAAAATTTGAAGATATACTGACAGACGTAACAAGGAAAGAACAAAATTTCATTGGGCATGGCGACTTCAATATCGACATTTTAGATGTGGAAGCCCCTATTTACAAAACGCTTCGCTGACTTGCTGGGTCTTTCGGTCTTTGTCTGGTCAATAAGGAACCGACAAGAGTAACCGCCCCACTTCGGCGACAGCTATTGGAAAACATCGTCAACCAAAATAACTGACTGTAAGGTTTATTGATCAACACAGCCATCCGGACCATTACGGCCAACAGGCCATAATCAAAGGTCACGAGTTAACACGGGATCCAATCAACAAAAAAAAACAATCAGAAACACGAGGCCCACAAACATCGGGGCTTCTAAACTCTCTGCTATCGCGAGAGATTGGAAAAATTTCTAAATTTTTATGATCCCGTAGAACAGCAATTTGAATCTTTCGGAAGAAACGTTTAAAATTACCTGAATGTGAGCTGTCCCTTAAAAATAACACAACAAAGCCCAGAACACGAAAGTGGCTTATTTGGGTTACCAAAGGTATATTAATTTCACGAGAGAAATTATTGTTTTTTTCTCAGAATCTTTCCCAACACTCAGCAAACCTAGAATTTAAACTATTTTTTCAAAATTACAAACGAATTTACAGAAGGTGATCAGAGCTGCTAAAGCATATGACACCACCAAAGCCTTGCTCACGTCAAAAAATGTTTCAAAAACCACTTGGGCCATAATTAACAATAAAAATCACATTCCGACAAACGAATTGAAATACAGATTGGAAATGAACGAGTCAGTGATTCCACAGGGTCGCTGATGAGTTCAAAAAAATATTTTGCTTCGGTTGGAGGTGACCAAGGACTCAGTCCGCGCAAACCCAGTCGTTCCCCCCATTAGTAACGGACCCACTAGCCTCCATGGTTTTGTCTCCGGTTACAGAGGAGGAAATTGCCACAGTGATGGGAATTTTCCATCCAAAAAGTCTAATGATTTGAATTGCGTGTCAACGTGGCTTCTAAAACAGTGCTCAAGTCATTTGTTGAAGCCACTTGAACACCTAATTAATATCTCTTTTCGCTCTGGAACTTTTCCCTCCTCTCTCAAAACGCAAAAGTCACCCAGTATTCAAAAAGGCGACCCCATATTCCTTTACAAAATTACCGCCCGTTTTCGATCTTGCCGTCTTTCAGCAAAGTTTTTGAAAAGGTCTTTTAATTCGGATCGTGAATTTTTTGGAGAGTCCAAAAATGCTATCAATAAATCAGGTTCGGATTCCGAAGTAGAAAATCAACATTAGACCCCAGTCGTGCGTCTAGTTGACTTATAGTAGATGGACTTGAAGGTCAAAGAGACACACTTAGTGTGTTTCTAGACTTATCGAAAGCTTTTGACTGCGTTGATCATTACACCTTGACTAACAAATTGGAATATTACGGGGTACGGGGAGTGCCTCTCGATTGGCTCAAATCGTATCTTAGTGATAAGAAAAAAATTCGTCAAAATTTCAAACGTGCAGTCGGGAGGAGTGCCTGGGGTTGTGGAGTCCCTCAAGGTTTCCCTACTCGTTTCCCCCTTCTCTTCTTAAATTTTAATGTCCCAAAGACACTGGCTCATCGCTTAATAAAGGGCAAATTGTCCAGTACCAGATGACACGACCTCTCTGTTTCAGCTCAAAATCAATATCAGAACTGGAAATTGAGACATTCACAGAGCTCAACAATAAAAATCCAGCACTTCAACGAGCTCAATCTCAAAACAAAACCCTCAAGTCAACTTTCATAAAAAATTTTGTTTGCGAAATCCCAGACTCAAATTGGAATCCAACAGTCATGTTGGATAAACTGAAGTCGAACACGAAACTCTCGACTAAATTCCTTGGATGTACCTAGATAGAGGGCTGACATGGAATTCTCACGTTGACAGTGTCTGTTCAAAGCTGTCTTCAGGCATTTATTTCTGAGGAAAGCTCTCCAAATACTGCCCAATTCAGGTACTGATGACTGCATATTATGGAATAATCTACCCACATCTCTCGTACGGAGTGATCTTGGTGGGGGTTGTGCAAACACACATTTCAAAGAATTTTCAACCCTGCAGAAAAAAGCAGTTTAGAATAAATGCAAAACTTCAACAGAGAGAGTCGTGCAGACCAGTATTCAAAAATCTCAAACTGTTGACGCTTCCCTGCCTCTATATTCTGGAAACAAAATCCCTTTTTTTTAAATCAAAATGCGAGGTCAAGAGGTAGTGACGTACACTCTTATGACACTAGAGGCAGGAATAACTACCGTACTGGAAGACACAGGACGGTGGCTTATGAACGATTGCCTTCGCAGGCAGGAGTTCAGTTCGTCAACAAATTACCAAATTCGATAAAAAAATGCCACTAATGCCTAAGGCTTTTTAAAACTCTTTCTGAAAACCGCGCTAATCTCAAAGCTTTTTATAGTACAGACAGTTATGGCAAACGATTGGGGACCACCTAATTGGCTACCATGTGATTAGAGGGGGAAAATTTTTTGAAATTTGAATGAGAATTTGGGTGAATGAAAAACTGTAAGTCTGAATGAGAGCCACTGTAGTGATGAGTGCAAAATTTTAGCTTTAAAATGTTATGACGATTGCGATGCAATTTGTATTGTTTTTATGCAATAAAACATTGAATTGAATTGAAATAGTTGTGCGTGCGGTCAACAACGTGGTCGGCAGGCTTTGGTCGTTTGGTCGTGGCAGGCTCGTGTCTTGTGTGTCGCAGTGACTGTGCGTTTTTGTGCTCTATGACGGGGAAGAAATCAACGAGTTCTTTTCTCAAACCCTGGCCGTCAACTAAAGCGACAGCGTTCACAATCGTCAACCCGGGAGCCGTGGAGGAAGCAGTAGGCCTACAAGGTGGGACATGGCTACCGGTCGTGTAGGTGATCTGAGTCAAGAGCAGTTGATGGAAGGGCTATCTCAACTATTGGACACTAAGTTGTCAAAATTAGCTACAAGGATGATCTTTAAGCTTTATCGAATAAGGCAATGCTCTGGAAGAGAGAACAAAGCCCTTCACAAAGAATTGGTAATGTTAAAATCCAAGAGTAAGGTTATGTCGAAAAAGCTGGTAGACTAGAGGGAAGGTCCAGGCGAAATAATTTAATTTTTAAAGGGCTAAAATTTGATCAGAAGTCTGATTGTAAACAGTTGTCAGGAAGTTTTTGTGGGACACGTTGAGAGGGTGACGGTTGTGGGGTGAACAGAGCCCATCAGCTAGCCGAGACCGCAGCACATTATTGCTCATATACCGGACGACGGGATCTCGAGTACATAATGTCGCAGGTGAGAACACTAAAGGGCACAGGATTCGTCGTCCACCGAGATTTCCTCGAGAAATTCGGAGAAAAACGGGGCCCAAGTTGGTTGCTGTGCGGGCGGAGGTCGAGAGATCAGTGGGCGCGCAGAATGCCTCTCGCCTTTGACCACCTAACCACGAGAGTGGCGGGTTTACCTGGAAGAGGGACGATTGATGGCGGGGCGTGATGACGGGAGCCAGAGACTCAACGACTGCTTTGGGGCATGACTCTCCCGACTTCTTGAGAAAACTGCAAGGGAGCAACTTCGAGCTAGAACCCCGCGCACCAAGAGTAAAGGGGAGAACAGAGAGCCAGGAGCGACAACATCAGCCGACATCGGAAGGTGACATCATGCGAACAACGCAGGCTGCGGGCGGTGAGGAGGACACGCCCAATTCCATACCCCGGACGAGGCACCAGGTCAACGTTAGTTGCAGATGAATTCGGTGGAGCCAAAAGAAGAATGTAAAATTTAGTTTTTTAATGTATGTGGTCTAAAGAATAAGGTGAGTGGGGTTGGGATTAAAGAAATGATTAGAAATTACGATATATTATATTTTTGGAAACTTTCATAACGAACACGACAAAGATTTTATCTCAAACCATTTTTAAAAATTATAGAATTCACTTTGATTATGCAACTAGAGTAGCTAATGTTGGTCGTTATAGTGGTGGATTAATTATTTTGTTCAATTTAGATTCAAAATTTAATTCAAAAATACAGTATTTTTAAAATAGAACACCCTTAACTTTGTACAAATCAATACTGGAAGAAAAATTAAAATCGATTCTTCCACTTATTTAAACTTAATTGTTGGGAAACTATTTTTCGTAATGTAGAGTCCTTCTTTAAAGCAAATTTTATTAGCAATTTAGTTATATGGGAGATTTGAACGCTCGAATTGGAACTGAACAAGATTTTAAAAATTTAAAGAAACGTTCGGATTGACTAACTACAGTTTAAAAGAAAGTAGAAATATCAAAAGATCGGGTTTAAAAAATGTCAGAGGTAAAAAATGTTTAGAACTATTCGATAATTGGTTTAGTTATTTTGAATGGGGGATTTTGCGGGGGATACTTAGGGGAATTTACTTTTTGTGGGACCAATGGGGGAATTCAGTTTATAGACCTCGCGGCGGCTTCAATTAATTGTCTTGATATGATTAAAGATTTCAAATTGTACCGTTCCCTAGTTCTGACCACTTGCCCATAGAGGTAACCCTCAGTGTGGACGCTTTCCCGTTTCTGGGGGGAGGGGCGCGAGTGGGGGGCGAAAACCCTACCGTTATTGCCGAAACTCAAATGGACAAAGGTGACGAGATTCATTATCGCGACAAATTTGGGCGGGGAAATTTTCTCAGGTGCAGCTTGTCAAAGACAATCAACTTAACATAAACAATATAATAAAATGTATTATTAAATCTGCTCACTTAAAAGAAACCTCGAACACATGTACTTTTTTCAGTGCAAAACAGCCTTGGTTTGACCATGAATGTTTCCCACTGCTAGGAAGAAAGTATTCCGTTTACTTAATTTTTTTAGAAGTCAAATTCCTATACAAGTTAAACAAAAATATTTTAGAAGAAAATAAAAAATTACAAATTTAACGTGTAAAAATAAACAAAATTATATCTTGATAATATTAAATATAATTTGTATAAGAAATCTGATTCCAAAACATTTTGGAATGCAATCAATAGTTTTAAAAATCGAGAACCGAAGATAATCGGAAATTTGCCCCCCAACGAGTGGCTCGGACACTTCAGAAGACTCCCTTTAAACCGCCTCTGTTTTGCTGCAAGCGTCAGCTATGCTAGGGCCCATATATTGCCGACAGTTTCTCGATTGTAATTTTTCATTGCATGATCTGGAAATAGTTCTGAAAAAGGCTAAAAATAATAAGGCGCCTGGATTAGACAGAGTCCCTATATTTTTTAAGAACTCTCATATCATCTAAAAAACAAACTTTTGGAAGTTTATAATAATATTTTTTAATACGGGTGTAGTACCCGATATTTTAAGAAGTCTATTGTTTTTTCCTTGTACCAAAAAGGGTGATGTAAATTGACAGTAACAACTACAGGGGATTGTCTTTTATTGATTGTATTTTTAAACTATTTACCAGTATGTTGAATAATAGGCTATACAATTGGGTGAATGAAAAGAAAATGCTAACTGAATTCAGGCGGGGTTCAGAAAGGATACTCTACAATTGAATAATATATTTAATCTTTCGAACATTAAAAACTCCAGCTATCAAACAAAAAAGGAAAATTATACTGCTTTTTTATTGACTTTTCTTCGGCTTTTGACGTCACGACAGGAAAGCGTTGCAATTTAAACTATCGAATATGGGTATTTCAACGAAAATGTTAAATTCTAACTAATTATTAGATGGTACAAGTGCGAATGTATGGTGCAAAGGAATATAACTGAGATTTTGATACCAAAATAGCTTAAGGCAAGGCTGTATTCTCAGTCCCTTAATGTTTTCGCTATTTGTGAATGTTTTTGCCCGAAGCGGTGGAGGGGGATGTAGTTTTGGGAGTACACGGGTAAATACACTCATGTACGCTGATGACATTGTTCTCATGTCGCCTTCTGCTGCAGGTCTACAGCATATGATTAATAGACTAGAACATTATTGCGATGTTTGGGAAATTTTGAAAATAAATTTAGCTAAACTAACATATTGGTTTTTAGAAATGGCGGAAAACTAAAATCTAACGACAATTTGGCTTTAAAAGAAGAACGAATTAAAGTCGTCGATAAGTACAAGTACTTGGGTAATGCTTTTTACCAACGCCTTATCTTGGGGACTGCATTTTCAAGAAAAAATTGACCATGGCTAAATTTGCATCAATTCAATTTGGCGAAATTTGATTCTTTTTTAATAAAGCTCCTCTGAGTGCAAAGATTATCTGCTTCAATTCTATTATTAGATCCATTATTTGCTACAGTGCCCAGGTATGGGGCTTCACAGAATATGAAAGCAATAGAATCAGTTCAGAGAACATTAATTAAAAAAATGTTACGTCTACTTTTAATACGCCTAACTATGTTTTATATTTTGAAACAAATTTTGAAAAGATTGTTACATACACTAAAAAAATTAGCTCGGTTATAAATTTGTAAAATTTTAAATTTAGAACACACACCGTTTGCCCTAAATTTTAGCCCAGCAAATATTTTTGAAAAAAAATCTATTGGTGTAAACAATGGAAATTGTTGGGTGAAAAGTGTGGAGTGGGGTGGATTTCTCGACCGATAACTTGGGCAATCTACGCAACCAGCTGATGGAGGTGGTATCTGGAATGAGCGCTCGGTGGCGGGGAATGCGAAAAGGCAGGGCCCGCACCGCGGTCAACCGCTCACAGTATTTAACCTTGGACCTTTCCCCGGTGACAGGAGTGTTTTTACTGATCGTTATGATATCCCTACAATATCGTGGGCTATCAAAGCCAGGGCAGAACTAGTTTGACTTAAATTACAAACCATGGTTAAACCCAAAATTTAATTATAACTGCTCTTTGGCAATTTAAATGAAGCGAATCCGTCTTTCATTTCGTATCAGTGGGGGTCCAATTTTGAGGGAAATAAGAAAATAACTATTTTGGTAAATCAACATTAAACAAAAATGAATAATGCATTTTTAAAGGGGAAAAAAAATTGGGGGGTTTTGGGGGGGTTTCATAGCACCGCTGAAGTATAGTTTGGAAATTTTAATCCGGGAATTTCAATTTTGGGGTCAAATTTTAAAGGGGAGAAAATATTTTATTACGACATTTGAAATTTTTCAGTCATCACCTTGTTTTTTTCTTCCATTAATAATTAATTTTTGTTTTAATTTTTCTGAGTTTAAGGTGTTTATTTTTAAAAAAAAAAATGTGTTGCGTTATGTTGGGTGCGGTGTGCTTTTTCTATTAAAAAAGTTGAAAAATTTTTAAAATTGAGAATTAAAAATTTTTAAATTACCTTATTTAGTTTTTTGGAAAAGTGCCCAGTGTGTTGATTTAAATTTTAAATTATTATTTCCATTTAACTTGAACTTTTGTTATTCCTTTGATTATACAGTATCATTCCTCTAAACCCCTACAGACGGCATTCAAGCCCCTTTTAGTGTAGGGGTTTTTTTGATTATTGTAAATTTTTTGGTCAAAAATAAAAACATTTTTCATTTACATTCATTTCATTTCATTCATTTTCATATACACACATGTCTACGTGAGACATGTAAACAAGGAATCTTTTCGCTTATACGGTAATATCGGTAACTGTGATACAGAAAACCACAGCAAACGGTTACCCTTCGGTAACCTCCTGGTAGGTTTTTTCATTCAGTTGAAAAATACTCGCCCAGACCCCCTTCAACGTTCCCCAGCCGTTTTTCAGGAGACGCTTAGTGCCAGTCCCTCCTCGACCCCTTTTTCCTCCTCCTCCACCTCCTCAGACAACTACTTCGTACCTTGGGAAATTTGATTCACCATGAGTACATGAAGACAACACACCTATTCGTGACCAACCCAAGACATCTTTAGACGTAGATCTTAGCGTAAATTATATCATTTTATCAATATTCAAAGACACAGGCTACAACCTTTCTATAAATCTAGTAAACTATACAAAAAAACTATAGATATAACTCTAACATTTTTAAAAATTTAAATCCCCATTACTACAAATGTAATCTATAGCAGTGTTAGATAGGTTTGTTTTCATCGATATCCCTACAATGGTTTATTTAATTTCGCACTTTGCCACCGGAAAAAATCTTTGCCCCCCTTGGGGTAAAATTTGTATTGAAAAGTCGTAGTGATTGAACTTCGTTATTAACGGACAAGTTAAACTTTTGAATTTTTTGAACACTAAATTTTTGGTACGATCAACTGACACTTTCAAAGTCCTTTTCAAACATTTTAGAAAGGTTTTTATCCAAAAAGCTACTGTTTTTTTTTTTGATGACAACGTCTTAAATTCTTTTGCGGCTCGGATCACCAAGTGTAAGTAAAAAAAGTTTAACGCCCGGTAACGTTACGTGCCCGTCCGGGGGTCCGCCGCACGGGATCCGCAGGGGAAAAGCGAAAATTTGGGGGGTCCGCCCCCGGGGATAAAGCAGTAACAAGTTTTTCGTGAAAATGTGGAGTGCTTAATCGTCATTTACAACAACTACAACAATAAAGGTAAATAATTGTACACTGATATTCATTTTCGAAAACCATGATTGATTTATTTAAATTTTTAGATTACACAAAGTTTTAAAACTAGTTTATAGGTTATGTCATTACTTTGACAAATGTTGATAGTGGGTTTAAATAAATTATTAGTTTAAATCACTCTGCAACAATCGTAATTCAGTCGATTGGAAAAACAGCGATATTGTAGTCAAACATTTAAAAAAAAATTTATAACCTCTAACCTGTCATAACAGTGCGCCCAAAACAAACGAACTAAACCGACCAATCACCCCGCGCGAAGTTAAATTTTAACTGTTTTTAGCAAAATTTAAATTTCCAATTTTAGAAATTTTTTATTCACTTTCCTTTAAAAATTTTTATTAATTTAAAATTATTACAATGTTTTAGTAAACAAAATATATATCTATTTAAAAATTTGTGCAATTCTTATTTTCATTCAATTCTTTTCCTATTGTGCAATTTAATAATATTCAAAAATAAATATTTCCCGAAAAAAAGGGACGTTGTCACGTAAAATCTTCCCCCGTAAACCGACTTTACAGGAAACCCAAAATTTTTTATATTTATATTTTTTGAGTGGTTTGAGTGAAAGCAATTAAAAATTTTTTTCTTAACTCCGTGAAAACGTTTTCTTTAGTTGGTCTTGGTAAGTCATATTCGTGCCATCCAAAAATGAAAAACACCTATTTTGGAAAATTTAAAAAGCTATATATCTGAAAAACTTACGGAATAAATTTATGTCAAAACCCCTTAAAAAACTGCAATAAATAAAGAAACAACGAACGTTAAGTACTGTGAAAATAATCACCTTTCATAAAATCATTTTAAAAAACAAACATTTTAATCACATTTCGAGAATACGAGATCTCACCATGACAAAAAGTAATTATTAAATTACAAAAAAAATTGTAATAAGGAATAATGTTTCTGCTCTTCTATTCACGATTAAAAATTATACATCGAAAGGTGACTCCAAAAATTTAAAACCATTAAGTATAACCCTTGTTATAGTTTTTGTGTAAAATTAAAAAATTTTTTATCTGATATTAGTATTTTAAGCAACTTTCTAGAATTCACTTTTTGGTGGAGTAGATTTAAGGGAATCATCAGGACGAACAGTTATTTAAAAAATCCCCAATCATGTATTTACCAACAAATAGATCTCTAAATGAAAGCAGATAGAAGACTTTGGCTTAATTGATAGTACCCTGTGTACCTGATTTGATTGGAGCGTATTGTTAGCAAATTTATGAAAAACGACAAGCTTAGATGCAAATATATGTAAGAAAAATGAAAAAGTTCCCTTACTTATTATTTTAAGTTCAGACTGCCCCCATCAAAGACCGGTCGCTTAAATATTAATATTTTATTACTAACCGTAAAGCTTTAAATTTTTTAAATTTTTTTAAAAGGGGAGTATTATTTAAATTTTACCAAATCTTTTTCTACTCCTCAGTTTGAATAGCATTTAAAATTTAGAGGAATGACCCTAAGTTTTGACTAAAGGGTTTAAAATAACAAATCACCCCCAAATGTTGTCATAAAGCAGAAAAGAATCACCCAAAAACCCGTGGTGTTACCTCATGCACACTAAGACAAATGCACTTATAAAAACAAAACATTAAATTTTTAAAATTTGACTAAAGAATAAAGACAAAATAAATAGCATGACCAAACAACTACAGAAAAGACAGAGGCTGATTTAATGCCATTTTGTTACGAAAGAAAAGATCCGGCCCAAAAAAAAGAAATCGA
>NW_025786240.1:0-17658 GCF_021130785.1 Homalodisca vitripennis
CTCTTTGCAGATAACAACCTACCACTACTACTTTTCAAACCGTATGTAAACTCACTAGAATGGCCAACATTGAACAACTATTCTTTCACAGTTGAAATGGTTCTATAAAAAGAGTAAATCCATTTTTTAAAAGTGACGCTAAAAGGTGTTATTTTTAAAGATTCAGAGGAGTTTCAAGTGCAAAATGTTTACCAAAGTCATTAGACATTAAAATTGTTTTTCTGTTTATCTTTAGAGTATTAAGTTAACATATCATACATACTTCATGTTCCGCCAAATTAAATTACTTCAAAACGTTATTATAGTACATTCATTATAAATAATATAATTTATTATGATTTGAAAACCATGTGGTTTCGACCCACTACTTGCAGCGTTAAACAATATATAAAAATATAAATGCCTTTATTTTACAAACGTACTAATGATTGTATACTAGTTTGTTAGAGCTCATATAATATATATAGTAATATTATAATAATATATTATATCTCTTTATATATACTAAAAAGATCTTGAATCACTATGTATGTTGTCCAATTAAACTCCAAAACGACTGAACCAATTTCAATCAAATTTCAACATGTATCCGTAATTTAGTCTAACTTAGAAGATATGATGAGTTTAATTATCTGAATTATTCGCTTATGTCGTGAAATATAAAACGAATAAAATGTATTAATGAAGATGTTTTAATTAAGCAAGTGTTTTATTTACTCATGTTAGTTTGATATGAAGTGCTCATCAGATGCGCGGTTTTAATAATTCCATTTTATCGATCAAATTCTTCAATATTGTTTGACATCTAAGTTTGCAAATACACCCAATAGATAGCGTCTGTGTTCCTGTTTTCTTTAGAATATAAATTCCCTATCAAACTTTATTCCACGTAATATATTATTTATATTCACTGACCATAATCGTATCTTAATTTTGAATTGTTTGTGACTGAATATTGTTTATAATTATTCTGTTTGTATTATGTTTTTACTAATATATATTAATCATTGTTAACGAGATAAAATTTTTGTACTAACTTTTTACTAGAGAAATTATTAAAGTTCTTGGGCGGCCAAAAATTCCGAATACAAAGTCTCAAAATCTGGCGAATCAAATTCTATCGTAGTTCGCCATCCTCGTGATTAGAAAATGTCCAGAAGCTTTAGTATTCTCATTCGCTCCACGAGATCTGACACTGCAATCTAAATGTAAGCTCTCGTTCTCGAACCTTCCGAGAGTCCACTATTTCGAACAAATCGAATTTCAACTCGATTCTTCTCGAAGCAATGACGCAAAAAAAAAAAACTAGAACGTTCAGGGAAATTCAAGGCCCAGATATAAATAACTGGCGTCGAGTGTCACGTGCAGTTTTCAAGTTCCTTATTTAAACGAGTAAATCACTATCTGTCCCGGAAAGATACTTATTTTGATTTTTAATCTGATAATTGTTAATTGAATACATTCATTAATTTACGATCCTAATTTATTAATTTATTTTCAATTATATAAATATTTTCAGTATTCAGAATAATGCCCGCGGAAGAAATCTAACCTCCTTAACAATCCGTGTAGCAGAAGAAGGTAACGACTCCCAGCGCGCATCGGCGAGCTCGAGAATCAGAAGAAGAAACTGCAGCAAGAAATGCAGCTCAACGAATTAGAACAGCAAAAATTCATAGTCAAGAATCTCAAGAACAGCGTAATAAACGTCTGCGACAAATGTATTAAGGGCAAGAACTGCGCGAACAACAGAATATACACAGATTTAGAGAACTCGAAAGAACGAGGCAACAAAACCAGTCGTGTATTAACACGTGCATCATTCTTTCGCCTTGCGTTGAGTATGAACCATACATTAATTACTCGGCACATTCTAAAATTACAATTGGTGCGATGGATAAAATATGTCAATATTGCCACGCGTTAAAATTTCGAAATGAAACAACTGGAATGTGTTGTGCATCAGGAAAAATTGTACTGCCACTTCTTCCTAACTCCACCAGAACCTTTGAAATCACTTCTTGCTGGCGAATCAGACGATTCGAAATTATTTTTTATGTAAGACACGTAAATTTAATTCTTGCTTTCAAATGACATCTTTTGTGCAACTAAGATTTGCGATTTAACATCTGATGGACGTAATTTTGAAACGACATTCAAAATCCAAGGCCAAGTGTATCATAAGATTGGGTCACTAATGCCGATGCCTGATGAGGATTAAAAGTTTCTCTTCAAATTTATTTTATGGGCATTGTGAGGATCGTGTGACAACTAGGTGCCTGCATAATTTCATAGAAGAAGCACAAGAAAGAGCAATTGGGAATCGTTGGAATTTTTTTTCGAAAATTATAATCATCTTATTCAGCTATTTAAAAGGATATCACCACAATTAATAAGTGACAATTGTCAAATTGTCATCAAAGCCGATAAAGTACCATCCGGGAACATGCTGGCAGTTCAACGCGCCAACTGTAGATGAAGTTGCTATTATTATGGTTGGTGATCCATCTAACAACAGAGACATTAGAATTACCACGTCGAGATGGAATTGTTAGTGTAAATTTAGGATATACATCGTTCATATGACGCACTTCAGTATCCTTTGATATTCTGGCAAGGGCAAGATGAATATCACATCAACATCAAACAGCGTGATCCAGTCACTGGTAATGAAACAAATAAAAAAGTTAGTTTCAATGAACTACTATGCGCACCGATTGATGATTAGATTTAATCAAGACAATTATATCTTACGATATCGTCAGCTGTAATACCATCAATACGTTTGTAGATATGTACGTCTAAGATCGAAAGTGAACGTTTACGATTCATTAGATTCAATCAAGCTAAATTACGATCAGAGGAATACATCCATTTACGAGATGCTATTATCGGAAACGTCGACGAAAACTTAAGCATCAATGATATTGGAACTGTATTTATTTTACCTTCAAGCTACATAGGCAGTCCACGGAATATGCAAGAATACATGCAAGATGCTATGACTTACGTACGTCATTATGGTCGACCTGATTTGTTCATTACATTTACGTGTAACCCAAATTGGGAAGAAATAAAAACTTTGTTATTATCAGGTCAACAATCAATACATCGCCATGATAATCGTTTGCACGTGTAATTAAACAAAAATTGAAAATATATGATTGATTTAATCGTTAAATATTCTATTTTTGGTAATTACGTTGTTGCTGGCTGTATTCTATTGAGTGGCAAAAGAGAGGTTTACCTCATGCTCACATTTTGATTTGGCTTTTGAAAATAAAATTCGTCTCCAGAAGAAATAGATCAAATAATTTCTGCTGAAATTCCGGATTCATCAACTGACCCAGAGTTGTTTGAGGTTGTTACCAGTCAGATGATCCATGGACCATGTGGTACTTTTAACATGACGTCGCCATGCATGGAGAATGGAAAAATGTAAGAAACGTTTCCCAAAACCATTTACGAATGATACTATTACGGATATCGATGGTTTATACCATTGTATCGCCGTAGAGACACTAAACCATGGTGGCCGTACATTTAATATGCAAATGTCAAATTCTACAAATCAAGTTGAAATTGATAATCGTGGGTAGTTCGCATACTCACCACTGCTTTCCAAAACGTATAAGGCTCATATTAATGTCGAGTTTTTGTAGTTCCGTGAAATCCATTAAGTACATTTGCAAATACGTTTAATAAAGGAAGTGATCTCGGCCGTATTCGAAAGTACAAAATATTAACCGAAATGACGAAATAACACGATACCAAATGGGAGATATATTAGTAGTAGTAACGAGGCTATCTGGCATATTTTTAGTTTTCCCACACACGAAAGAGATCCTCCTGTTCAGCATCTTGCAGTACATCTCGAAAATGGTCAGCGAGTATATTTTTCTGAAAAAAATATTGTCCAAAAAAGCACTTCAGCCACCAAAGACGACTTTTAACTGAATTATTTTACTTTGTGTCAAAAAATCTGATGTGTTTTGGCCAATTCGCAAAAACATTATTGTATACCGACAGTTCCATGCTATTTTACGTGGAATAATGTAAGCAAAAAATGTGGAAACCACGTAAAAAAGGAACACCACATCCATCAATACCAGGTTTATTTAAAGCCAAGACATTGGGACGGCTTTACTTTACACTGTACATCCCAAACAACGTGAATGTTTCTTTTTGCGTTTGTTGGTTTTGGTAAATGTTCCTGGACCAAACATCTTTTGAATTTTTTTTGCGCACAGTTAATGGTCGCGTGTTCAATACATATCAAGATGCATGTTTTGTGAATTGAAATTATTGGAGGCAGACAATCATTGGGACTTGACACTTGCTGATGCAGCGTTTAACATCCACACCCAATAGTATGCGTCAACTATTTGCAATTAATCTTGACCGACATGTTATCCAACACATTCATTGACTTTATGGGAGAAATATAAAAATTTATATGACTGAAGACATCCTGTATCGAGCCAAACAAACAAATCAATGTCCAAATCTAGATTTCACACCAGAGATGTATAATGAAGCCATTAGTGTTGATTGAAGATTTATGTATTTTAATTGCAAATTTTACCACTTAGTCATTATTGGTATGCCAGCACCTAATCGTCCGGCCACTGACTTACTTAACACTGATTTGCAACGAGAAACACATTACAATGAAAATGATTTTAGCTTCAATTATTGCGAATAATGAGCCATCATTGACAACTGAACAAGAAAATATTTATAATCGAATTATAAGAACTGTGATGCTAAACAAGGTGGATTTTTTTTCTTAGATGCACCAGGTGGAACCGGGAAGACACTTTTAATATCATTAATCCTTGCAAAGATACGGTCGCAACAAAAAATTGCATTGGCAATTGCATCGTCAGGCATTGCTGCCACATTACTAGATGGTGGACGAACAGCACATTCAGCATTGAAGTTGCCAATTAGACATTCACAACAAACCAAATGCAGTGTGTAACATTAAAAAAAAAAGTGGAATGGCTTCAGTGTTGCAAAAGTGTGCAATTATAATTTGGGATGAGTGTACAATGGCCCATAAGCATTCACTTGAAGCATTGGATAGAAGTATGAAAAGATTTGAAAGGCAACGATAAACTTTTCGGTGGTACTGTTTTACTATTGTCTGGTGACTTCCGACAGACATTACCAGTTATTCCTCATTCTACTTTTGCCGACGAAATTAACGCATGTCTAAAACGATCGTTTTTATGGCGAAACGTCGAGACTCTTCGATTGACCGTGAATATGCGAGTACAAATGCAAAATGATCCATTGGCACAAGTATTTTCTAAGCAATTGCTGGATATTGGAAACGGTGAAGTTGAACTGTATCAAGATACTCAGTATATCAAACTACCAGATAATTTCTGCACTGTTGTTGAGACGAAAAGTGAACTAATTGAGAGTGTCCTTCCCGGATATATTTAAATAATTATTTAGATCATGATTGGCTCTGTAATCGTGCTATTTAGCAGCAAGAAACGTTGATGATGTCGACAAAATTAACTTCCAGATACAACAATTATTACCCAGTGATTTGATGCCTTTTAAATCAATCGATACAGTTGTTGACGAAAACGAAGCCGTAAACTTTCCCACCGAATTTTTAAATTCTCTGGATTTACCAGGAATGCCACCAACACAATCTGCAATTAAAAATTGGTTCACCAATTATTCTTCTCCGTAACTTAAACCCGCCTAAATTATGCAACGGTACACGTTTAGTTATCAAGAGGATCACTGGAAATATTCTTGAAGCAGCAATTTTGACTGGAAAGTTTTAAAGGCGAAATCGTCCTGTTGCCGCGAATTCCATTAATAGCGTCAGAATGTTCAATACCCATTCAAAAGGCTTCAATTTCCCATTCGTTTAGCATTTGCGATGACCATAAAACAAATCGCAAGGTCAAACAATATTGACTTGCGGTTTAGATTTAGAAAATACGTGTTTTTGTCATGGACAACTGTATGTGGCCTGTTTCACGTGTGGGAAAGTCATCAAATTTGTTTGTATTAGCAAAAGACAGATTAACCAAGAATATTGTGCACAAATTAGTATTGAGATAATTGTCAATTTTAATAATTTAAGAAAAAAACTTTAAATCAAAACAATTGTTTCAAAATCAATGTTATCTACCTCATTTATAGATTTAGATTTAAATTATTCTCAGCTTTATTAGTGAATAATAATTTAATTGTATTTAGATAATGAGTAAAATATTAATTTAATCTATAGTTTACTGAGCCACAGCAACGCGTGGCCGGGTCAGCTATTATATATATATATATATATATATATATATATATATATATATATATATATATATATATATATATATATATCGATAATAAATTATATTAAATACTTTAAAAAATAAATTGTTACAACCAATATTCAATGAAATATGGAAATTCCAGACACTGAAAGTAATTACATACAGAACAATCAAAAACGTATTTATAAATCATAAGAAAATTCTGAATAAAACCCAAAATAAATCTAAAAAATCTAGTTCAGCATATATCTAACTAGCTGTTACTCGCGGTTTCGCACGCAATCTTTAGCACCGAAGTCCTTATATTACTTAGTAAAAGCAATTACGGTGTCATATGATGGAGTCCTATAACAAATTTTCAAAACGTAAGTAGGCATGCATCAGGTAGATATTATTTAAGTTCATGGTAAGTAGTTACTAGGGTTTTAACTTAATTATTATATCATGTTTGGCACGTGTAGAAGCATTTCTGGTTCTAATTAATTGTATAACATAACGTCACAGCTGAATCTGCCTTGTCATCCCGATCAAGAAAATACAAACCTTGGATCACACAGGTCTCGGAAACTTACTTCGGTCAAAAAGCGTATATTTCCTGTCCTTGTCATATATTTCAGGTCTAGAATATTTCAAGTGCCATAGTAGAGTTTGTTTTGTTTGTTTTGACGAAGAAAAAATATATATATATATATACTTACATAGGACATAGTTGTAGTTACATAGTTTGTCAAACTTTAGCTGTCAACAGCTGTTTAGTGCCAGTTTAATTTGAATTATGAAATGTAAAAACTAAAATTTGTTTCTGAATTCTAAAATATTCCAGGTAACTTTTCTTAACTTTTTCTTTATAAAACCTTCCTCGGATTTCAATGGTCATTTTACAAAAAGAATTAACCGAATTGGTCCAGGCGTTATCAAGATTTGCGCTTACCAAACACATTTTGAGATTCATTTTTATATTATAGATAACAATAAATTTACATAAATTTACAACTGTAACATGAAAATAAAAATTGAACATACGTTTAGAAACAACGTTTTTATTATTCCTTTGATCTGTTGAACAGCTTATTTTACACTGAGAAGATAGTGAAATATAATAAATCCAAATCCTACCACCAAAAGGTAATAGTTTATTATCCTTACATTATCAACCTTGACTTAAGCATTTACCTTCAAGGAATGTTTAGTTAACTATATTTCAAAGTAACCCACACTGAACAGTTTTCAAAACTGAGGATGTAATTAGGTTGACATTATGAGCTCCTCTTTAAAATCTAGCAATGAAATTTGGAAATGCATGCAACAGGTTTCCATGATGGATGCTACATTGAAAGACCTCCATAATAACTGTTAGTTACAGAGAGAACCTTTCACAAAAGGTACAATGGCTTCTTTATATTTTAAACTTTAGAAATCATGCAGCATGTTAATATCTCACACAAGGCACTTATGGGAAAAATTCATCAGCATTTTAGAAAGAAGAAATAGAGAAAGTTGATAGGATAATTGAGATTTTCATGTTTACTTCTTCTCGATAGGCTTTTAAATAAGCAATAAACAGTTTATTAAGACTGAGATGATTAGTAAGTGTAATGAAATCGGCCATTTACTGCCTCTGATAACAGATTTCTTAAATCGGTACAGAGCCTCAGGCTTCCCAAAGAAATTTTAAGAGCATGAAACACATGTTCGTTGGTGACTCCACTGACACTGAAAGTTGTATCGTTGTTGCATGTTGCACACCTTTTTTAACAGACCTCGTTTTACACGACGAGCTGACATCTGGGCGAAATCTTTCACTAGCCAAAACTCGTTCCGGACCCATGTTTATGCATATTGTTTTCATTATTTTTACATGTACAATAAGCTTCATAGATTTCTGCTTAATCTTTCACAATGATCATGTATAAAAGGCAAAGCCCCTCGCTCATCCATCCACCCTCTTGATATATGACAAAGTTTAAATGTGGCACATGTAATGCAATAGAAATACCAATATTCTAAGTAATACTATAATACACAAGAAAAACTATAGTATTTTTATAAAGGCTAAAAAGCCATTAGGGTTGATATCGGGTTTCATTCTCAGAAGAATTATACATTTAAACTTCCCGAGGTCCCGGAAAAGTAAAATTGTACACGCAAGTGTACACAACAGACGAAGCAGGCTATATGATTTATTTGAAGATAAATTAATATCCATGTAGATTGAAATGGGCTGGAGTACCAAGTACGTTATATTTAAAACTTTCCGATATTGCAGAAAAGTTACATTTCATAGACATATTCCAGAGGCTCAGATTTCAGGACGCTGCACTAAGAGGAAGATAAATTGTAGCAAAAACTCAAAATTCACATAAATTAAATTAGGGTTTTTTTGTTATTGTGAAACTGATATTATTGAGTTTATTTTTCATATATACGTCCTTTTTATAATAACGTAAAATAATTATTTATTATCGGAAATAGAATGTAAGGTATATTTAAATGTTAATTTGCTGCTTATACAAACATTTGTAAATGAAGAAAGAATGAAATCCTAATGAATTATTATTTAGTAATGAAAATAAATTAAACTAACATTAACTGATACAAAATGTTTGAGGTTAATTAAAAAATTTGTATAAACATATATTTGTTGTGAGTACATAAAACATAGCGAATCATGTGGGGAAAGTCCTGCTTCGTGAATTATGAGACTCCAGATGACATGTCATCATATATATTGTGTTTTTACACTTGGGAAACGCCGCGTCGTGTCATCTGTTGTGATTTTTTTTTTTTTTTTTTTTTTTTTTTTTTTTTTAACAGAGGGCCAGGTTTCCTAAGGCCTGGTAGTTGCCTCTCAGCCATCCGGCTTATTTGTGCACCCTCTCCCAGTTTTAAGCTGTATCAAATCCCAGGCCTTTACAAAACCATGAGATCTTCTGAAACAATGCCTTCCTGTTCCAACCCCTCTTCCGTATGCATAAGAACACCTAGGGATCTTGAGCGTTTGCTCTGTAATGCCGGACATTCAAATATGACGTGCTTGGCTGTTTCGTCAGCCTCGCCACATTTCCTGCACAGTGTTTCCTGAACTGGAATAACCTATTCTGTTCAGGTGACTTCGGAATAATCCAATGACCTGTAATAAAACCAGTCACCTTTCTGATCTCCGTTCTACTCATTCTAAGGGCATCTGCTGCAATGTTCCTTGATGGTCCCTTGAGCATCCGCTTTGCCTGTACATTCCCCTCAGTGTTTTCTCCAATGTTGTAGGTGTTTGTTAGCCATCCACTTGGTAACTGATCTACGTGCTAAGTTATATGAGACCCCACACGTTGGTTCAGGACCGGTAAGAAGACGGTTGGCTCCCAAGTTAGCGCAACCGTTCTGCCCCTTCATTTCCTGTGATTCCTCTATGTCCAGGCACCCAAGTTAGAATAACTTTATTGGTTTTTCGCCAGCAATTTCCAAGACCTTATGGCATTCCCAGACTGCCTTCGAATTACAGTCATGGTTGGCCAAGGCCTGCAGAGCAGCCCTGGCTGTCCGAGTTAATGTAGATGTTTTTGCCTTTGTAGCCCCTTTCCACATTAACTCTTGCAACATTCTGCAAGGGCTGTAACCTTCAGCCTGAAAGACAGTTGCCAGTTTACCTAGGCTAAAGCTTAAGTTAACCCTCGGTCTGGCTCCCCAGACCCCCTGCCCCAGTACCCTTCAGAGTCTTTGACCCCGTCCCGTGTACCAGGTTAGAGCCTTCTTCATGTAGTCAGGCTCACCTTTGACCATTCCTTCCTCTCAACAATGTTGACTTGAAATGGTTTTTTCCCAGTCCGTAACCTTTGCCATTCTGTCAGACATCATTTCTAGAATATCCAGTTTGAGAATGTCAACGATCTTGGAGTGCTTACTAGCATGGTGATAATGCCAGTTCCCATTGCACTTCAGTCTGTAGGCAGCCATCCTAGCCTCTCCTATGACGAATAATGTCTAGGGGTGGGAGGTTTAGCACTACTTCCATAGCAGCGGTTGGTGTTCCTCTCATGGCACCCGTTGTCCCCAAGCATGCCAAACCGCTGTACCTTTGACAGGTTTTTTGCGGCAGGTCACCTGTTTGGACTTTTGGCCACCATACCACTGAGCCATACACCATCATTGGCCTAATGACTCTGGTGTACAGCCAGTGTGACATGTCGGGTCTAAGCCCCCATGTGCATCCTACTGCACGTCTCACCATCATCAATGTAGTCTGAGATCGTCTGATTATGTATTCCATATGACAATTCCAGGTGAGTTTAATCATCCAGTTTGACACCTAGATATTTGAACTCCCTGCTTAACTGTATCTGGCCCCCACATAGGACTGGCTGTGTGATTTCCAGTTTCCTTCTTCTTGTAAATGGTATCATGACGGTCTTCGAAGGATTTACTACAAGTCCTTCTTCGTCACACCATCGCTCCACAATGGCCAGTGCTCTCTGCATCATTTCCAGACACGTTACCATATGCTTGCCTCTTATGAGTATGACAACAATCATCTGCATAGCCTTGAGCATACATACCCTGTTCTTCAGAGTCCAGAGTAAGTCATCCACAACTATGTTCCACAGGCTTGGTGATAATACACCTCCTTGTGGACATCCTCGCTGCGTTTTGGACCTCTCTTGTGATTCCGCACAGAGATGCCTGTGCTCTTCTGCTCTTAAAGCATGTTACTTATCCACCTAACAACAGTTTCCTCCGTACCCCTGATGTAAGCTTAGACACTATAGAGTGAGTACTCGTATTATCAAAAGCTCCTTCTATGTCCAGGAACACTGCTAAAGCTATTTCCTTTTGTTCAATAGCTTGCTCAATCTTTGCCAACCAGACAGTGTAGGGCTGTTTCACAAGATTTACCTTTCTGATAGGCATGTTGATTTGGATGTAAGGGACGATTGATGAGGACTGTGTCCCTTAAAATGCCTATCCAGAACCTTCTCCTCCATGGTCCTTGACAAAGAAGGATGTTAGGCTTATTGGGTCTATAAGCCTTTGCAACCTCATAATAGGGGAGGGTTTTGCCTGGCTTCGGGGACTAAATATAAACCCTAGAGGTCCTCCATAGGAAGATTGAGGTGTATTGGACTCTTCCTGTCGCTATACTAGTTCTAAACCAGGTCCGGTAGGAGCAGGGGTATCACCAAGTCCCCACACTCCTGCAGTTAAAGCGGGAAAAAAATGCCATCGGTACCTGGTGATTTGAACGGCTCCTAAAAGACTCCCAAGGCCCGTTTTATCCCTAAAGTAGTTTGATGACAGTCTTTGCCACACGTTCCAGTCCACCTTAGACGAGCTCATCTCTAGAGGTTTCTCGCCCGCCATTCACTAACATACTGTTTTCACTGGGTTTGAACCGATCCCTGGGAAGTGTGTATTCAAGTAAACAACTGAAGAGAGAGTCTCCCTCAGGATCCTTGGTGTGAGTCCCATACTTCCCTAGAGTATAGTACCCACCGGCAATTTGCTTTGGGGCTTCGAGCTAGGGACTTTTTTGGAGTTTTTGCGCAGTCAGGAGCCTTATCATTTACTCTGACAGAATTCTCTCCACGAGTTTCTCTTAGTCTATTCTCACCTTCTTTATTGTGACTGCTTTGTCAGCAGATTTTGCAGGGCAGAGTACCTTTATCCCCGTTTCTCCCTGCACGTTTGCATGTATTATATATTGCTCTGCGAAGGTTTTTTCCTCAAGGTTTCCAAGCCCCTGGTTTCCAACCCAACACATGCTTTTTTCCTCTGAGTTTTTCTCATCATCACGGGGCAGGCTTTGTGGTTACGATTCTATCCATGGCGTTTTTCAAAGGTTACGCACCATGTCCTCGAACCCCTTTGCCCCTGAGACCCATTTTCCCCCTTTACTAGATTGTTTTTAGCTCTGCATTGAAAAGACTACCCTCAATCTGTTTTTCTTTGGGTTTCTATACGGTCTCCTTTATTTTATACGACCTCAATGTCAAAGGAGAATATATTTCTTATGATCCTGAAGCAGATGGCAATTCATCAAGCAACACTCCAGTTTTAAAACTTTAGTTGCAATAAAAGTTGCTTAGTCAGAGTTTATATCTTAAGACCTCTATCTCTTACCCTGTACCTTCTTCTTTGTACAAAAGTAGGTTTACAGCCTTGATTCATAATTAACTAAGTTAGATTCTACTATGAAATTCAAGAGGACACTCACACCCCGATTGTTGATGTTGCATGCTCCTCCCAAGCGGTCGTGGTGGGCATTCGCGTCACAGACCGACAACTCAGGTGCCTCCGCGTAAGGGGTTCCGAACTCCACAAACGCCTCATCATCCGCAGTTGGCGGTGGTTCTTGTGAGAATCGTATGGGAGGTACAAACTGATGCAAACACGGATTCTGATTGTTTGCCCAATCACCTGTCTGCAAGTGAAACCTCTGTCACGGCTGTGTCTCTAGAACACAATTGGTGCCCATTTTTAGTGATTTGATTTTGTTACTTGACATATATACATGCTCTTTAGGGGTTGTTATACTGCCAGAGAATCATATATCCAAATTTACCTTTAGCGGGTTGCTCATCCCCATCACACGGCTGCCAATGGTCCATGGTTTCTTGGATCAGGGACCAACGCCCTATGTCGTCAGCCCAGGATCTTTCTGGCAGAGTGTTTGCCGTAGCTTGCTTCTGCTGTTGGTTGTAAGTTTATCTGGCAAGGCAAAACCAAGACCGCGTGTCATCCACTATTGATCATTACCCTCCCTTGCAGCTTGGAAGGTGATCCCTGTCCACTGCCCAAAAATGGGGCGCATCGCCAGAGTCTTCAAGCTTCTTCAGGGAGTCTTCGATCCACATGAAGGACCAGGAATTCGCCGTTGGTACTTTAGATTTTCCCTCCTACAGCAGTCTCCATTGGAATCCGTGTCAAGGTCATTTCTGGTTTTTGAGGGCTTCGAACAGATCTTGCTTGCTGTTCCACCTCGATGTCCTTAGGGATAAAAGTGGATACTTTAAACATACTTACCAGAATTTTAGCTGGGCCCATTTTCAGCTGAAACCTTCGAAAGGACTCAGATCCCTGGACCTGCTTCTACTAGCTCACACCTTTGTTTCTGTGTTAACACAGCCGACCACTATCGCTCCACCTTCAACATGACAGTGGGACATCCTAACGTTTTTGCCCTTAAAGGCGCGTTTGCCCAGAACTTTCTTCAGGTTGTTGGCTTCTTCCGTCGTTAGCTTCACTTATGGGTGTTCGAGCTCGGACAATAGCCAGCTTCTCCACCACGAGATCCTTTCGGCTATATGTTTGGGGGTGTCTTCTTAGTGACACCTCCATTGTGTGTGTGCCCCTTCCTTCTTTTCTCCCCTCCGCTTTGCTTGTTATTCAGGTGTGTCAGCTGCGATCGCTGCCTATTCATCACCGGAATAGCTTGGGGGTTTGTTTGTTTTTGGGCTGGGGACAGTGCCGAATGACGTTTTTCCCTTGCTCTGAGGCCCCATCAAACAACCATGTTTCCCTTTTGAGGCACCGGCTTCTGTTGTTTGGTTTCATCAGAGCTCGGTTTTTTCTCTTCCCACCTCTTCCTGCCTTTCTTTCCGGGGGATTAAATCGGACTCCACTCTAGCGGATAGCCTCTTCTATCCTCCGCTTTCGTAGATTTTCGCCTCTCGAGAGGCCGCTTCTTTCTTTGGATCTTTCGGCTCGAACTTCGCCTTCTGACAAGAGAAGTCTGTCTTCCTCCATTGGGGTCATCTCAGACACTCTTAGTTGTACAATCGGTAGCTCTTCTGGGTGAGTTTCGGCTTTACCTCTTGGCAGTTTCAGTTTTGGTTTTTGTTTTGGTTTTGGTAATTCTCCATTCTGATCCCACGAGAGAACCGGGTTTTTTGCGGTCCATCTTTCCCAGTGACCACGATATAGGAGATAAGGGGTAATTACGACTGGGTGTCCCCTGGTTCCCAGAAAGGCTCCGTTGTAGACTTGAATATTACCCCAGTGACCACGAGTCTCTCAGCACGGGTCGCATAACACCTTAGTCCTGGGGTTATTGGTATAAGTAGGGGTGGGACCATCAGGAAGGGAAGGGATAGGTAGCTACCTCTCAATTTCAGGGCCAAACTAAGAGGGGGAAAAGGTTTTTCTCACCTTGTCACTGGAATAGTGACAAGGGAAGGGTGGCTTTCCTCCCCTTGCCCTCTTTTTGCCATTCCCTTAGAAGTTGCAGCACAAGGAACGAGGATTGTTCTTCACCCACGATCCCATCTGGGACAGTGGCTGATGCCGATGTGGATGCCATTCCCCCTCGGGTTTCATCTGTACCCTGTGATGATATTGTGGTTTAGTTACATACACTAGAGATACTGTATTATCTTATATATCAAATTAAACTATAAATAATTGATTATTAATAATTCATGGTATGAATAACTGGTCAGGTAAAAATATTAATTGTTAGGTAAATTTTTATGCCATATCTGCTTATACTGTAATATCACATAATTATTCAATCTTGTAGGTAAACTGCAAGATTATCCAATCATGATCCCAACGCCCCATTTCTTGACTAGACTTTAAAATCATGAATCAAAAGGTTTATAGTAAAACATTATTGAGAAATATTACGCGAATTTATTACATATCACACTAAATAATTTGAAGTATAAAATTTTGATCTGTAGAATCCGTGAATTCAATTAACTCACCCTACCTACTCTATACATAGACCATGCTAAAAATAGTCTTATATTGACTTTCTTGTACGTGAGTTTGGAGAGTTACGTGTTGCTTTCTTTGTCATGTTTTCCAGTCGTTATGGGGACTATACGTTTAGAGCACCTAATCTGATTAACGCTGCATCAGAAAGATGTAAGACTGTAAAATATTTAAACAAGATTTATATAGACAACAAGTTGACATATAAATCTGGGATGTAAAAGTCGACATTTTCGCAAGTACTCTTATATATAAACCGCTTGAAATTAAATAAATTCCCACACTATCAAATCTACTAAATCTTGTATAGTTGTAATTAATTAAATCTAGAAATGGTAACAGATTTTTATTTATATCCATGTTTTACTTTCATGGTTTATTGGTTATAATTAAAAATATAACGAGTGTATAATTCGTTTGAAAATTTAATAAAAAATTTTTTTATATGAAACGTGAACGTGCTTTATTGGTAACCGATGTATACACCTTTTGCGTATCTACATTAATGTTTAAATTAAAATAAAATATATAAATACAAATGAAATATGTAGGGTGAAAGAAAGACTCGTTGCCCTCACTGAAAAGTTCAGTAAAATGGATGGAACCAAGCTGATAGGGCAGAGCACTTGATTGTTTCCAATCAGAGAGAAAATCGTGGAAGCTTAGGGTTCTCCTTTTCCATTGTAGCGCTGATAAACGTATCCTTCTATCAAACTTCAATTAGTTTTTTTTGCTAATGTTTCTTTGAAAATATGTTTAACTTATAATAATCACTTTCAACATTTCAAAAAAATGATTCAGCACATTACAATCGGATCACTTTAAAAGTCTAAAGGACAATTTAAAGTTGATTTTCATTATTTTTTTACATTAAATTTTACTTCAAAATGTAGAAAAAATATATTTTATAGTTATTACATTGAGGTTAATAGTATTATTGATGTGGTTTAGTATAATTCATAGATTATTTACAAAAACAAATAAATAAAGGAGAGATTCTCTATAATCTGTAATACGTTTTGATTACCAACTATATGTACTCGTATTGAGCTAATCGAATTTTGATATGTTAATAACTTTATTTTATATTAAAATGGATCTTTTGAGTAGGTCCATGGTAACATTAGACGAGAGATAACATCAATTTAGTGAAGGAATGAGTTGGAGTCTAAGATCCAAAAGTATGATCGGCCTCTGCCTGCTGAACCGTGACAAAATAGTTTACTTTGCGTAAGATTGTCTCCTAATAAATCTACTTAATTGGCCATGTTACGGTTTCCATAAGTACGGGTGTCATTGCTGTAAGTCGCCAATGTTTTTTAAAAGTTATATAATGCGCAATTGTTTTAAGAGAACTAAATAAAATCAGTTATTACTAAACGTATATATCGCTTGAAATTTTTGTACCTTTCTGAGCGGTAATTTTTGAGTTTATAACCGCTTACGACAAAGATGGCTGAAATGTCTTAAGCTGCTGAAACGCCGGTTTTATATATTCATAGTCGCATCTATTGGTTCTGTATGTACTTAGCTTGATATTATACCTGCCATACCCCAAACACAATGTAATACCCTCAATTTTAATAAAGGTATGGCAGGGTTAATTTCAATTGAAATTTAAACTCCAGTTTACCCTTCCTTTTATTTTACGTTATTCACCTCCTACAAATAGCTACGTATATATGTAGAAAACTCTGGTTGCTTCATCACCGTACTTAGAGAGATCTTGTCTAATACACTCGAGAGTACACTACTACTCAATTGTGTACCTTGATGAGACAATGAGACTTCACTTTACCTTCTTATAGGTTTCTAGATGTCCGCAAGAACGTATGTAAATGTCATTCCATTATTGAGCTTCTTCGTCGTTGACTTTCTTTGGATCTATTCAGGGGGGACGAACAAGACTCCAGATTTCAGTGAGTAAAGTCTGAGAGCAGTTGTCAGATAATCAGACGCTGCAATAAAAAAAAGGGTGAACTGGGGAGCTAAACATCAAAATTTCAATTAGATCAACCCCCTTCCTAACCAATAGCTACGTTATCAGATGTACCATGAAACACGACAATTTTAAAGTGTATAAAATTGGTTAAGAAAAAAGTCTAAAATGTAATATAACATGAATATTTAATGTTTCTAAGCAATAAATAAATATTAAAACTCAAATCCTCAAATTTAGTTTCTATAGGCCTTAGGGTCAGTACTCCAAGTTATAAGGCACTCCTGTAGTTTCGTTTGATTTAAATATGGAACCAAATAAAAACTTCTCCTTTCTGAGTTCCCATGATCACACCCGTTTGAAAGATTCAACCCTGATCATTACAGGTTACTCCACTAATGCTACATCCTCAAACCATTATATGTCTCTCACCTCATGTACTGAGCTACCTTGAGCCTTGAGGGATGGAACCCTATGGAACATGCAACTTTTTAAGTTACACCTGTATATCGGACATCACAATCTGGAATACATGTTTCGAGCATCCAAAATGAATTGTTATTGCAGAATTCTGTGGAGCTCTTGTATGCGATAGATGTGCTTTCCCTGAGACACTGCATTGAAATATCCAGACATTAAAATAATAAAAGGACTGGCAAAATCAGTGAATGAAATTGTTTGTTTGCAGTCCTCGGCCGGCAGGCATACTCT
>NW_025786241.1:0-17338 GCF_021130785.1 Homalodisca vitripennis
TATGTAAAATTGTAATTAATATATAGATCACAAAAATTAAATTATGCTTTGTGATTTAATCAAAAGTACTGCCCGTCACTTTCAGAAATACGACGTGCTCTCTTTTAAGTTTGGGGCTGGCAGTTAGTTACTACAGTAACGGAGTAAAGTTGAAGCAGTAAATTTGAAGCTCAATCGACGGACAACTTGGCGCCGCCAGTTCCTCAGACTGAGACCGTTTTCTCCCGTTTTGAAAACATTCTTTAGTCCTTGAGTACTTTATACTAATAACAAAACAAGGCATTTCATCAATTTATCATAAGAATAATTGTGTGTTGCAATGTTTTACAGGTCTTAAAAAAATGTAATATGGTGAAAAGCAAATTGGATAAATCAATTTAAAAATCTAGTAGCTGATGAAAAATCTCAATTCATCATTGTACGGCCTAATTTAGTAGCCGTACAATTATAAATCTCAGCGACCTATGACGATCGGAAACACTTCCTGTATTCAGAAAGTGTTGAACAGTTCTCCCTACAGTTTGTTCTAGAAATTGGCTTGCCTCTCGTGAAAGTAGTCATTAAATAAATGGCATGATTCCCTCGTGTGATCGTCTGTTATTTCCCCCCAACCAATCCATCATAAGAAGTGTTTATACGTTTTCACGTTCGTCAAGCGACATAGTGTAGTTGAAGAACTAACAAGCAATGCGTCCAAACTCTTTTGTACTAAAAGCGCAGCTGATAAAATTGATTGACAGCACTACCTAAAACAAGAAAACTAGAATAGCCTACTAGGAATAGACTGGCTATATAGGAAAGTCCCTAACTGCGACCCAAAGATAAGAGATTTTTCAAATTGTTTACTGTTATCAGGTTTCCCCCGTTATCAATATATTAGGACCAAAATTTGTAATCCTTGGAGGATATCTCTAATGTAATAATTCACTTCTGTACAACTGACAAGCATAATGTAGTAGTTAGCTGCAGTATTTGTTTGGGTTTGGCAGTTTTGCTTTACTGGGTTTATGGCTACTAATATAATGTAACCAAGTAAAAACTTTGAACCGCCGCCATTTTTGTACTGGATCAATCTTTTTGAGTGCAGTTTGCGGCATCTTAAAACTCTGCTAGATTAAGCCCTTTTAAAAATGACGTCATTATTGACCTATGCTACCTATTTAAGATTTCCTTCTGACTCCCTTGCGGGACGTCCCCCATGATATTACAGAAAACTTGATAGTTCCCCTTCTAAAAGTAGATTTTTATGTGTAGAATTGATGTACCAAATCTTGTTTTATTTATCTGTTATCGTTCAGAAAATATTATACCCGTGCAGGACTTTATGTACACCCTTGTATATATATATATATATATACCTATATATATTATATCTGTAGCACTGGAAGCTTTGCACTCCCCATTAGCAAAATACGAATGTCCTGTGAAAACAGCGACAAACCCAAAATAGCAAGATTTTTCTCAAACTCTAAAAAATATCTAAAGAATCAATCTTTGAAAAACCACTCCGTGATCAGCTTCCAGAGGGGTGTTTCCTATGCAGTCTTACAACTTATTGTGGTAGGTACAAAACAAATTTATGTATAACATTAATAAAAACCAACACAAACATCCGTATCCTAATGCAATTCACAATTAAACACACGGGATTAGCAAAAATGTATTTCTATGTTATTTTTAATATGGTTTAAATAAATACGACACCGAAACTTTTTTCGTTGTTTAATGATCTCTACCTTTTATGTGCTACTCTGATGTTTGGGTAATTTGATGTGAAAACGTTTAAAACCCCGCAATTTTACATCTAATTGAAATAATTCCTTTACGTTTACTTGTAACAAAGTCAAGTCTTCTAAAAAAACAAATAAACAAATACAAAATATCAATTTTATGCAATTCCCAAGCGTTTATTTAGTTAAAAACTTAGAAGCCAAAAAACAGTACAGACAGATATTTACGGAAAACCAAGAACATTTGAACTTATATTTGATGTAAATCACCTTTAAAAAGTTAAAACGTAAACACCCTGTAAAGCGCTTTGGATTCTCTGAAGTGTTTCTGGCGCCCATGCCAGGAACAGTACTGAAGTGTTTACGCGCCATGCCAGGAACAGTAACTGAAGTGTTTCTGCGCCAATGCCAGGAACAGTACTGAAGTGTTTCTGCGCCATGCCAGGAACAGTAATGAAAGTGTTTCTGCGCCATTGCCCAGGAACCAAGTACTGAAGTGTTTCATCTGCGGACCATGCCAGGAACAGTAATGAAGTGTTTCTTCTGCGCCATGCCAGGAACAGTACTGAAATGTTTCTGCGCCATGCGAAGGAACAGTACTGAAGTGTTTCTGCGCCATGCCAGAAACAGTACTGAAGTGTGTTCTGCGCCATGGCCAGGAACAGTACTGAAGTGTTTTCTGCGGGGCCCATGCCAGGAACAGTACTGAAAGTGTTTCTTCTTTCTGTCGGCCATGCCAGGTACAGTAATGAAAGTGTTTCTTCTTCTGCGCCATGCCAGGAACATTACTGAAGTTGTTTTCTGGCGCCATTGCCAGGAAACAGTAATGAAGTGTTTTCTGCGCCATGGCCAGGAACAGTACTGAAGTGTTTCTGCGCCAAGCCAGGAACAGTACTCGAAGTGTTTCTGCCGCCATGCCAGGAACAGTACTGAAGTGTTTCTGCGCCATGCCAGGAACAGTATTGACAGTAAAAATGTTCATAAAGCCCACACGAGTTCCTGTAGTATCCGAACAGCATCCGGCTTTATCACAAATATGTTTATCTGTCGTAATTAAGTTTACGGGCAATGCGAGCTTCCGATATGGTTCCATCTAAAAATAGAGAATGCAGACTAGCAGACCGGTCACGTGGTAGGGAACGTTAAAATTGTAACCCACGCACGTTGAAAATAGATAGAGAAACTTGTTTACGTACATGTTTACCTAACCACCCACAATCAAGGTAAGCACAACATAGGAACTGCGTAAAGTACGAAGTCGATGCAGTATAACATTGTTTTGAGTAACCGTTGGAAGTACCGATTTAAAACAAAGTTGTGATAAAATATCTGGACACAATGTATACGAACAACATAAAGATTTACATTTTAAAATTTACCTAAATTCGAAAAGGATATATTTGAGTAAAAGACCTTCGGCCTCAATCCCTCCCTATCGATTTTAATTTGTTTTCGCTATTAATTTTCGTATTTAGCCCATTAGACTGTTTGACAAAATGGCAAAAAAATGCATACATAATATATTAGTTCAAAATTTATAAAAGATAAAATAGTTATTTTGACTAAAATTCTATTAAAATCGTGAGAATACTGTACCATACTATAAATTTTATCTTTGATAAAATCCAATCGTTAACTCATATTTATAATACTATCTTCGGAAATTTTTAATTTTTTATAGTATCACAAAGTCTTAAACAGAGGTTATTTTAAACTAAACAACGAATCATGATTTGTGAAAACAAAATTATTTTTATATAGACAACGATTTTTAATAACAGTTACTACTCTACTTTATAAATATCTTCATAAAACTTTAAATTTTTTATAGTAGCGTAATCGCAAAGTTATAAATCAGATGAATTTTTGAACAAACACCGAATCATGATTTTTTTTCAAGAAACAAAACTATTTATAGAGACAACGATTTTTAATAACATTTTACTATTTTATAAGCTAAAAAAAGAGGTTAACACTCCCAAGAATAATAAACATTAAAGGCCTATGACAGGAAAATTAAAAAAAATCATAACACTAACATTACAAAACAACAAAAACCAACTATGGCCTAGACCAAGGCCACACACTAGAATCCCAGGCCTCGCTGCTGCCCTGCTACTGGCTGCGTGACGTCGACGTGTAAGGGTTGCGGGCTCCGGCTTCAACCATCTTCGCGGCGTTTCGCATCCCGGCGTCTTCAATACTTTTACTTACGTGTTCACTTGTCATTGAACACCAGTCCTACTTGTGAACGTTTGTTTGAACCTACAGGATCACATCTGTTGGGGATAATGTGTGTGTGTGTTTGGGGATTTTGTCAGAGCCTGGTTTTAAGTTATGCCGAGTAAAATGTTACGTTCCCAGAGATAATTATGTTAATGACCCATTTGTTAATGTTATTATTTCATTTCCGAAAGATCCTGAGACATTCCGTACGTGGGCTAAGAGCGATTCACAGAGATAGTTAGTGAGGTTATCGTCCAACTCCCGCGTGTGCATATTAAACATTTTGAGACGAGCGATATATAATAAAGGAAGACACTGTTAGACTTCGACCTGACGGGCACCGATTTTTAAAACAGTAAAGACGGGATCGGCTAAAGTTAAGGAACGATGCGGTTCCAACAATTTTTTGAAAAACTTTGCCTACTCACTCACATTGGAAAAGAATCTTGCCCGGCGGAGAGGAAGGATTCCCAGAAGTGGAAGAAGAAGGGTAAAGCAGGAAGAGCCGACACCAAAAACAAATTCCAAGAGGAAGAACGGCGGGACACAAATCCCAAACTGACCTGCATATCAGCCTGTCCTCCACAAATAATTACAGTAAGATGGTGAAACTTAGAACTTAACAATGTAATATTCTCAACAGGACAACAACCAATTATTTTTATTTTTAGTTTCCAATTAAAGACAATATTTACCCTACCAGTTTACATTGTACCCTTAAACATTAACACGGGATCTCAATCACCGCAATGCAAATATATTATCCGTAAATAATAAGACCGGGTTGGCACATATTTAGTGCCGCCGTGGTATTTCCACCATAGCCGCAGTGGCACAAATGTGTGCCGCTGACTCCTCCTGACTCTTTCATTAATTTATTTAGATACGGGTTAATGGTAAAGTTCTGAAACTTCGTATACGTCTATAGAAATGTGTGGCCCACATGTGTTGCCGCTCGGTTTCTGGGTACTCTCAATTTAGTGGAAGGTAAAATACAATGTTAATGTTTGTGGTCACTCCCTGTTTGGTACAGATCCTGTTGCTTTGTTTATATTTCAGCTGTTGTAGGCGAAGTGTGTTTTTTTTAAGAAGTTAAATCCAACCTAAAAGTGTCGCAAAGTATTATTTTTTGAAAAAGTGATTTACTTATATGTGGTGCCTGTGAAACATAAAAACAGTTATGGAACGACGTAAATGACCACGTATGGAGCGGTGTGATATTGGATGACAGCAGTGACATAGACAGAAGAGATTGGGAGGGGTATTGCTTGATCTTAGTTCATCTTGTTTAGTTATCCGATGGACGAAAGTGAGTATTAATCCTTCAGATTACTCGAATGAAGATACTGATTCAGCATTACAATCATCAGGCCTAATGGACGTAAACGATTCCTGCATGAACCAAATGTTCATTTGCCTAAACCACAGAAGGTGGATATTTTATTTTACTGTAGGGACTAAGACCCAGCAGAACAATCTTGATGTTGAGTTTTTGTTTCATCCCAAATGATGAAAACAATTGATGGTTAGCTAATGATCCCAACGTCCAGCTTCGTTGTGGACAGTATTCATAATAAATATGAAGAAACCACAAGGGACATTTGGAAAAATACATCTAATTTACCCACGATATTCACACGATTTTGTTGGCCAAGAAACAAGTACATACTGAGGCTACTGGAACCCACTAGAAATTTTGTAGTATTTATATTTGACAACGAACTTGATTGAGAAACATGTGTTGTTTTGTGGATTAACGAACGTTGGCTCGAATCAGTTAGGGGGAAACCCTTTTATTACGTCAATTCCAACTTGAATAAACTGGTTTCCTGTAAGTTGCAGAAGAACTGAAAAAGTTTCTAAGGGGCTCTGTATGACTGATGGGAAATTTTAAATTTCCCAAGTCATTCGCCACTTCTGGTCCCACTGTCCCCATGTGTAATGGGACCACCCGGGAATTTTTAAAAAAAACAAATGAGCAGGAAAACCGTTTCCAAGGTTAATTTTTGCAGTGCCTTTGTTTTTATGATGCTGATAGTGATGCCCACTGCGGGAAAGAAAACATAATCTTCATAAAATTGAATAACGGTAATCTGAGTCATGTGTTAAGCTAATATTTGGCCAAAAGTGTTTCAGCGCCCAACCCTGGCAAAAATCTGTCCTTCTTTGATGAGGCCATAGATACTGGTGGAGAGGGAGTACTGTCTTTTAGGACAGTACACGTCAAAAATAAAAGGCATAAATAACGGAATTCAAGCTCTATGAACTGTGCACCCATGATGGGTTATTTTATTTTTGAACATTCGAGTGATTTATACAGGCAAGGGAACAATCGTACATGACAGCAAAGGCTTATACGTTATTGAGGTAGTTGATGCAGACCTCAAAGGAAAAATTAATTCTGGAAAAAGGACATTCCCTATTCTTAGGATAATATTTTACAACAATGTTGAGCTCTTGCTGAGTAGGCCTCATGGAAAAAACAGACCAACATGTGTGGCAACCCTTACAGCAAAACCGAGAATGGTAATCCTCAAGCTGTTAATTCAGCAAAAGTTGAAGAAGGGAGGAAGTATATCAGCAGACAAAAAGGCAACATAACCATCATGAAGTGGAGGGATAAACGAAATGTGTTGACAATTTCAACAACTAACTGACCTGAGTTTGAGGTAGTGACAAATAAGAGGGGAATCCAGTCAACAAACCAAGTATGGTTGTTGCATATAATAGATCAATGAGTGGTATAGATAGGAGTGATCAGATGATCAGTTACTACTCAACCCCCCGGAAAAGTCTAAGATGGTATGTCAAAGTTTTTTTCCATCTGTTGGATGCCTGCCTTTGGAATGGTAAGTTTATCCATTCGAAGTTGTGCCCAAACTCGAAGATGACCTACCTCCAGTACAGGGACACAGTAAATCGAGAGTTTCATCCAGGTTCTTGCCCACTCCTCGCCCTGGCCCCTCAAGAGGCAGCACGGTTCAGCAGCACTTTCCAAAGAAGCTAGAGAAGAGGGTTAATGTGTGCATCAATTGTCGCCTAACAGAGAAGAAACGGAAAACTACGTTTTCGTGTGTGGTGACTGCAAAGATGATGAGAACAAGAGCTTTGGACTTTGTGTGCCAGACTTCTTCAAGGCGTGGCATGAAAAAATGAGCAGCAGATGAACGAACTTTCTAAGTAATGTGTCGTAATGTGCGCGTAAGAAAGTAATTTTGTTTAGCAGTTTTGAATACTTTGACAATTTGTAATAACGTGTAGTGAAGTCAAATATTTTGTGTAGCGGGTTTTCTATAAATAAAACCTAACGACTGTATAATGTTTGTTTTATTCAAACAACCATCCATTTTAGAGAAAACATTATTATGCGGCAACATATAAGTGCCAGCTGGGCTACAGCAATAAAACCAAGACTTTTTATTACTATAGCCCAAGCGGCACATATATGTGCCATCAAAAAACAAGCTCTAAAAGTGAAATAAACTAACATATATTAGAATTTCATATATATTTAAGAACTCATTGTTTGCTCAAAAAAAACATAATTTTTAGCAATTTTCAAGTTTTGGGCTGTGGATAGAGTGTAATATTTTCAATGGTGGTACACTATGAAACTCTTAGCATTATGCGTGGGCAGTGTGTACACTTCGCCCGGCACAAATATGTGCCACTTGGGAGCGAACGTGAGACGACTTGTCCTTTTATTTAGTTAAAAATAATAACTTGATCAAGAATAGTAGATATTTGCGAACGTTTTCACAGAACTTAAAAATTGACAGTTGGTCCCAAGCTAAGAAATATAATTAAAAAAAAGCTAATCTCTGAAGTAATAGACATACCAAAATCAGACAAAGTAGAATGTATAAGCAGTTTGTTGGATGGGATGTTAGAAGAAATAACAGACACTAATGTTGCAGAAAAGTTAACTTTCTTTAAAGAACAAATTAAATTAGCAGCTTCAGTTAAAATTTCATATTGTACGTCTTCCTTAATTTGGTTTGCAACGTTTATTCTTTTGTTTTCCAGCTGCATACAAAAAGATTAGAGATGCCAAAGTTTTGACTATGCCCCATCCACGATACTTGCAATCTTTTACCCTCAAAGTTAGGAACTGGTAGCTCTGGAATAGATACTACTCATATTAGATATCTAAAAAAGTTATCCTGTACGAAAGAAAATGAAAATGTATGTAGCTTACTTATTGATGAAATTTATGTACAACCAGAAAATGAGCTATACAGGTGGTAAATTGGAAGCTCATAATCAAAACCAAAACTCTATTGGATACCAACAACCATTCAGTCATTTATGATAAGCTCACTACTTTCACACAATAAAGATGTTTGTAGGGTATATTTTCCGCTGTAGAGATTTTAACGCAGTGATTATTATTGAAATATAGCACTTACATTTTAACAAGTAATGTGAAAAAGTGCGTTAACTGATGTTGGTTATATATAGTAGATTATATACGAATTCTTTCGCACCAACAAATGGTGTAACCACTAAAGCGTTATAGTAGGATAGGAACACTATAATAGAGTAGTATTTTCAATCCTTCATATAACCACAACAATTACACCAGGAAATTTTTTTGCTTATGTTTGACGATCTGTTTCTACCTATTTACTTAATTTAAATGAGTATAAGAAACAACACTAAGAGCTCAATTGATTCCAATTTCAAGTTACTAGTACTTCTTATATCTTTTGCATCATTTATTGTGCTTCCCCATCCGACTATATATTTATGATAGTAGAACAATTATTCTCATTTTTGCATGTTTGTTTTCAACATTCTAAAATAATTTATTTTAAAATATATTTAGAAAGAAATTTAGTAATGTTGTTTTAAAACAGTCCCAACCATCATTACCAAACATATAAATATAGTTTATAAATTTTTCCAACTAATACTTGAGTCTTGCAGTACATTAATATTTTTAAAAATACAAAAAGCAAAAATTTTTTAAAAAATTTTAATCAAAAGAAAAAAATAAACATAATTTTTGTTATTCTTTAGATTCAAAAAATCGTAAAAAAAGATATTATTGTGTGAAGATAACTAGTTAAATCTTGTATATTGTTAAGAATCATAGAGCCTTAGATCTCATAAAGCATATTCTTGTTTTTTTTATATATTATCACATAGCTACTCAAAATAACAAAACTAATCTTGATTTTTGGTTCTTTTAAACTCCATTTTCAAAACTTGTTTGTAATTAATAAGTTAGTTTCAGACTAACTTGTATTTTATAGGTATGTAAAAAATGTTACTCTATTATGTATTAATTTATAACTTATTACAAATTTAGAATTTAAAGTTTTAGAAGGACATACGATTAATAATTGGTTTATTGATTCATACACCTTGAGGCACGAAGCATCATATTACAAAAAATAATCATCTTTACCTAATTGTATAAAACTTGTTAAATAGAAAATTCTTAGATATTTAGATAATTTCTTTCAACATTTACAGTACACAAAAGTGCATAAATATCTTTACTAATATTTCTTTCTAATTATTTAACTTGTACAGCAAACCACAAACAAGGGATGTAATAAAATTACAAAACGTAATGAAAAGGAGCGTGGCAAATTGTACAAAAAAGAAAGATTAATATATATTAAGACACTGATAAATAGATATACTTTTACTATAAATACTGAAGAATTTTATACTATTTCGTAGTGCTTATCTTATTGTCATTCTACCCCTAATAATTCTCTAAAGTTAATTCTATCAACTAACGAATGTTTAAATTTATTTATAGTAACTATGATGAAAGGTATTTCGATAGCCTAAATGAGCGGATTACTCCATGAGCATGTGATTAACTCACGCTTCCAACACCGCGGTTATGCTATGAAAAATAATTGCAATCAAAAAAGAAAGAAATATTGTGATAAGTTTTCATCGGTGAGTTCCTCTGGCGGCCAATGACTATTCTCTACAGACGACGCAGTGGAGGCGGCTGCTCAGCCCGCCCCTTCACTTGTGACGCTCACAACATGAGGACAGCGCGGCATCTGGGATTCTAGTGTGGGCCTTGCCTATACAAGGACTACCGCCAGAGAGTGCAGTTTGGCGGCGACCAATAGATATGTGTACTGAGAACCCATGCGACGACGTTGCCTAACACACCACTGTCCGAGCTGAGGAACTGAAAAGCCACGCGCACGGCATGGCGGCATTGTGGTGCTAGATAAGGAGGCCGCCTGCGCTGTCACAACTACACACTGCACACAATACTGAACATATGATAAAACATTACTCCAGTATAATTGAAAAAACATATAATTTCAAAATTGCGGTTGTAGGTTGGTTACAGGAATTATTGCTAATATTATATTATTTAAATTACTGTTTGTATAGGCTTTTATTATATATGTTACCATGTATAACAAACTAACTATCGTACTTATAACAAACAAACGCAAATTTCGAGTACAACCCGTTCAGTTAGAATACTCAGATCACAAGTAACATAAGATGCATTCTATGCTTAATATTCATCATAGCTAACCTATTTCAGTGATTTTACTAACGATTACTAAAGCACTCAGACACAAAATATAAATTATACATGTTAGCTATAGAGATTGGACACAAGAAAAATGCATGATCGTGTTGCTTGACACTTAAAAATAATTAAATACAATATAACAAAGATAATCAATTTTAAAATTTATCACGAGACCCAATTATATTTTTAAGATCATATGAAATAATCAAATTTTTCCACGCTAATAATCCTTTTAGGGCCTACTACATTTTAAAATGAACAATACAGTTAAAAAAGCATGATTTGACTTAATATATATTCTTACCTTTTGCACTTGTATAGTATTTATTCGCTCTCAGTCACCATGCGGCAACATCGATGCCAAAACCTCGGAAGTCTTCTTCATTTTCACTTTCTGCCTCACTGCTACTTCGTGTCAGATAACGTCTTGTCGTGCTAAGCTTTTGATAATTAGTTTATCTACAACACTTGTGCGGATACAATTTCCTTTTCAAAATCAGCTTGCTGCAAGGCTTCTGCGTGCTGAACTCTTGATTGCCAGTCTTCTTTAGTCACTTTGTCCCAGAGCATCATGAACAAGTTTCACAACGTCGGTTATTTTAAATGTCTTAATTATTACGTGCTACCTTCTCCATTCACTTGAGCCCCATAACCATTTCTCATCTAATGGTATTGTACTGGCATGTGATAAGGAGGGAGCCTGACAACTGTATGTCCCATTTTCATTGGCTAATACGTCGAGTTCATAAGGTTTTTGTTGGGTTTTATATGGGAGAAACCCATCATTATAAGTTCTGGTTTTCCGTTTCTTTCATATAGTATTGTATGTTTTTTTTCGAGACAGCCAATTTTGAATCTCTTCCTTCCTCCACGATGAAATTTGGAATTTTCTCGGCGGAGTAACTGAGTGGTATGGGAGCATTATCCATAACGATGATCGAGCCTTCTTTCCAAAATGCATAGCAATTTTTTAAAGGACCATTTTCTAAACGATTCAGCGTTCATTTCATCGTGATAGTCCGAACTGGATGATGTCCTTATAGACCGAAAAAACACCCACTTACATTCTTGCAAAAACCAAAACAATAACATCTTTTGCCGAACCGACATGACAAATTATTAATCGTCTACCTTTGCCGAGGAGTGAACCTTTAGTCCACCAGACTCAGTCGTAATCCTGCCATATGTAATTTTTCGAGTATGGTTTTTCTATTAACCCATGTTTCATCGAGGTAAGATATGGGCCTACAATCACCAGATTCTCTAAGCTCTTGCATGGTTCTCAAAAATTTTAAACTGAGCCGCTACAATATCATTTTCGTTCCCAATAAAAACATTCTACCATCATTGATTTTCCTTATACCTGAAACCAACATGCCTTAATAAGCTATTTGTTGAAGTAACCGATCCGGTTGTAAATCAAGTTTTTGTTTGAGATCCTGCGTGAGTTCTATTTTGATGGTGGGAAATTCCCCCTCTGTCGTAAGTACGAAAGGACAGTTTCGTCTCAAAACATCTTTTTCAAAGTTGTCAAAGCTGTTATTTTTGATTTTCGACTTCTTTGTTTTCCTGGCGTTGAATCAACTTAATTTCTGATGATGAAGATCCATCTTCTTCGGCCCAGCTTAGATTCCTTTACTTATTTTGTTGACGGTTTTCGTTCACTTACAACCACAGGCCGCAGCACACAGTTTTACCACTATGCTTAAAGTTTAGAGTTTCTGCGGAAATTTGTCAACGACAGTTGTTTTATGAAAAAGTTGTAAACTGTGTGTAAAATAATACGTCGTTCTCCACTATGTAGGGTTTTTCCGCTACCACTCTTACTTCCGGATGGCAGTGCACTTGAACAAACATCATCACACTCCATTTTGTCCCAATAAGGAATCACAATAAGAAGTAATATTACAATTGACACTGACACAGAAAATAATCGGTACACTTATAACAGCTACTAATAAACAAACAACATAAAAACACGAAAACGTTCATCAACAGTAAAATTCAGGCACAAAAAAATATACGCGTACTAAGAACTTGAAGAGAATGCAGTATTTTCAAACCGGCCACTGATGAAGCGACAATATGCACTGACATGAACGGTCAGAGACAGGGAAGGAGGAAGGGGCTGTTTTCTTGGAAATAGTATGACTCATCCGTCTGGGTATTACCATCCCACTGCTGGCTGGTGCGGCTTTTGTTTACAGGCATTTCACCCGTGCCCTCTCCACAATTTTCACATCGTCTGAATCCATCTATTATGTACGTGTGTTCAAATTTCATTGGATGTTATAGAAAACCGTTACTTTAGAATTTTTATAAGAAAGTGCATTCATATTTAATACAAATACTTGTGCCTGTATGATTTTTCAACTTATGACCAGTTTAAATATTTAAATCACCCACTTGTAATAAAAAACAATTTTACATAACACAGATTCACAGACTATAAATAGCCATGTAGGAAAAATGCTTTCAAATGGTTTTTAAATTTTGATGAGAACCGAAGTGCGTAACAAAACCGTTGCGGCAACAATTTCCCCATTCGTTATGGTAATGTACTGAATAAGTATATTTATGGAAAAGAACATATATTTTCAAATGTATTTGATAACTTTCTTACCAAATGTGAAAATCCATTTAACATAACATGTATTATACTATGCACAACAAGTTTAAGTGCCTTATTATATATCAATGATAATGGCATTATCTAACTGTTAAATACGGGAAATCAACGTTTTTGCGGTAATTTTTTTATTTTTCTTGTTAATTTATATTTCGGCTGAGAACATTTTAATCCTACGATCTTCGTATATGTAGTAATATAATACAATAATTTATTTCAATCCATTTAACTCAACATGGAAATAAGCTACAGAGATGTACGTTTTTTTAAATTGACCGTAAAAATACATTTTGTAATACGTAGTTAGATTAATTCAAGACAGCTCTAAAACATTTCTTTTTCCGAGCGTAACGATTAAGTATTTTAAGAATGTTGGACTCGTGCGCGGCTTGTGGTTACAGCGGGGAACAATTTTGGCCAACGTCGCTCAGCTCTCTCGTTGGCCGCTCCAAGGTTACGGGCAAAATAGGGCTCGCTCCCTCAACTGCACTTTCTCGTGGTTTTTCCGTATAGACTTAGACATCAAAGAAATTCTTACAATATTTATAACTTGCCCAGCTTGATATCGAAGAGTAACGGTAACCGCTATTAATATTATGGAGGAAAGAATTCTCCTTATGTTGTTTATCAGGAGGCAAACCCTACATGTTGAAGCCACTAAAAACTAATCTCGTCACTTATGAGATAATATTTCACATATTTTTCCTTATATTCATCGCTATTTTCAAAGTCTCAAAATATTGGTTACTTCTTGCTGTTTATTGTTTACATTAAAATTATTATGACCAACGAGTTTGCAATACTAAGTTTAAAATAAGATTGTAATATCGAATTATTTCCTTTGGATAAAAACATCGGAACCGTTCGAGAAAAACAACCGAATAGCGAGTGTAGGCCGCTTATTCCCAATAACATATAATGCGCAATACAAATGTAACAATGTCTTGTAAACAACGATTTAATAAATGTTTAATAGCGGTTTCCAGTTAACTCGATTGATGTTCTTGTAGGCGAACGTCATTAAATATCCAACCATCAGACATGGTTATAAAGTAATACACAATACTTGATGCAGGACGTAACTGCATAGTAGCCTACACTAGCGTGCAGTTGTGCCGCACGTAACCTTAGGCCCTAGAAACAAAACAAATAACCTTTAGAGCTATTCCTGGAACTCTTGTAAACGTACTACTTTCCGCTTGCTTATTTCGGAGACCGTTCGCTGAAAGTACAATTATCGTTTCATGTTGACTTCTTTAGAATCTATTTAAATAAATTGAATTAAAATTCGCGCCTGTCAGTCAACATCAAGGTCGCAGATTAGCTTTGATGTTAGGTGGGAATTACAATTACCATGCGACATTATTTTTCAATTTTGATGTGTTAAAAGTGTCCTAATTCGATGTAGTGCTACTGTTACTGTTTAATTGAAGGCTAACTAACACTGTGAATGTGTTAATAGTCAGTGAAAGAGACTCCAGCAGATCTATCGGTTAACGAATATACCGACTTAAATGGGTGCCCAAGTCAGATTGAGCAAACACAGTTAATGTATATTAACGGACCATGACACACAAACCTGGGCGCTGCTGAACCGCCATCTTTAAAGGCATTTCAGGATATGTCCAACTACATACTTTGCTGTCAACTATGTGTTTTTTTAATATTTTCTAAGGCCTTCAATGATTGAGATTCAAATGAGAAACCTGTGTCCGAATAGCTTTGCATACTCGTGCGGCGCCACTAAGACCTGCTCTGGTAGAGGCCAAGTTCGCCCCGCCCTTGATTTAGAAGCCAATACAAGCTGAATTTTAAAATGTGTGGAAATTATTGAATTAGTTAAATCCACGCCATTGCACATTTATAAACAACTTGTTTAATGTGACCATAGTGTTTATACAAATAATATTTTTGTTCTCGGTCCTTTCCACATTAATGCCTACGACAAACAAAGCTGTCTGTCCACTAACTTAATACAGTCGTCGGGTATGGGTTTTTTTAACCATAGCGTGTCTACATCGTTTGTTTATCCGGAAATGTCCAAAATACTGTATGTACTACCTTGTATAGTTTAAACTATATATCGTACTGTCCGAAATACTGTATGTCAGGATTATTGTTTTCAAACTATATATTGTCTGTTCCGAATACTGTATTTCAGAGTAATTGTTTTAACGTATACATCGTCTGTACGAAATACTGGTAAGTCCTAGTATGGGTTTAAACGATATATCAGTCCCTGTCCGAAATACTGTTTTATCAGAAGTATTGTTTAAAACTATATAATCGTCTGTCCGAAATACTGTAGGTCAGAGTATTGTTTTAAACGATATATCGTCTGTCCGAAATACTGTATGTATGTCCTAGTATGGTTTAAACGATATATCGTCTGTCCGAAATACTGTATGTCAGAGTATTGTTCAAACTTATATATTGTCTGTCCGAAATATTGCATTTCAGAGTATTGTTTTAAACTATAAAAACATCGTCTGTACTAAATACTGTATGTCCTAGTTATGGTTTTAAAGGAAACGATATATCGTCCCCGTCCGAAATACTGTTATATCATAGTATTGTTTAAACTATACTATCGTCCTGTCCCGAAATACTGAAGGTCAGAGTATTGTTTTAAACGATATATCGTCCTGTCCGACATACTGTATGTCCTAGTATGGTTTAAACGATATATTGTCTGTGCGAAATACTGCATTTCAGAGTATTGTTTTAACTATACATCGTCTGTACGAAATACTGTAATGTCCTGAGTATGTTGTAAACGTATATATCGTCTGTCCGAAATACTGTACGTCCTAGTATCGTTTAAAACGATATATCGTCCTGTCCCAGAAATACTGTATGTCAGAGTATTGTTCAAACTATATAATTGTCTGTCCGAAATACAGTAATTCAGAGTATTTTTTTAAACTATACATCTCCTAAATGTTAATAAAAATATTACTTTTTTCCAAATTGTTTTATTTTTTGGACGAAGCCTTTCGAAACCAAGGGTTTCAACTTCAGGCAACGCTTCACAAATGAAATATTTACACATTGTTTGTTTTACAATTAAAATATTAAAATAAACATATGGTGTAAAAAATGTAAATAACAAAAATTTTGGAAATATTTCAGCCAGTATGATAAATTAGATTTGACTAGAGTTTAATATTTTGAATAAATTGAGCAGAAAGAAGATTGGAATTTTCAATAGGGCCCTCTTCATTGTTCATGGGCTTTTTCTTATTTCTGTTTTTATGTATAGTGATTCCCAGTAGGCGGATTTCCCATTATGCACGATAGGCAACTGCCTATTTGGCCGAAGGTCTAAGTGGCCCGCAGAACCCCAAAAATAAAAAAAGATTTTCCCCTCACAGTACATAGACTTGTTTTAAATTCATATAAAACGAGGGTTTCACTGTACAGTAGAACTAGACTCCCCATTTTACCGCGAGCGGGTTAACACACCCGCGATGCTAGTCCGCAACGAAAATAAAAGCTAACTATAGGTAGCTAACTACGAGGAAGACACGAAAAAGGAGAAGGAAGAGATAATAGAATGGTCAGACGAAGAACGAATTAAATGGCACTGATAATGATACCAGTAGCTTTGATGGAAGACAAAAACATGATTGTAAATAACATTTTTCATATTGTTATTGAACGAATATAACCCAGGAATATAGACAACAGGTCAAAAAATTTATTTTGATCAAAATGAGAGTTTTTGGTGTTTTGTATAACATGGACAGACTAAATGATGAAGAAAATTCGTCAAAAAGCGTTTGGTTTGGTGGATAAATATTCCTCGGATCTCACATCTGAAATTGGGGAAGGAACTGATCCATTTTAAAGCGTTTGTGGAAGAACCTGAAGGTATAGTAGAAAACGCAAAAGAACATCATTTACGCTTGCCTACTATTTTTAAAAACCTATCAGGGAGAAACAACTGACAAACACTCTTTCCCAAACGATTGATACTGCTCTAAAAATCTTATTATGCATGAGTTGTCTTCAAATTGCATCGGGAGAACAGTCATTCAGTATTTCTCAAACCGTGTGAAAGAATTTACCTACGCAACTCAACCACTGACACCCACAGCTGTCCAGCCTAGTTGGTTTTTCTGCAAATGCTGAACTGTTGAATGAACCTGAATTTTGATGATTTTGTAGACGAGTTTGCTGCATTAAAAAGATAGAAAAGTTGATATGTAAGAAAATATAAAA
>NW_025786242.1:0-17387 GCF_021130785.1 Homalodisca vitripennis
ATCGTATTTTGCCTCCCAAAAGGAAATTATGTAAATAAAATAAATTCGTTATTTCTAATAATGTTTTTTGTCTAGATCCTGAGAAAAAAAATAACTGTTAAAAATAGCGATATCCGGATAATACCAAAGTACCAAAGGTTGAAATGTTGCCATAGAAGCTAGTCTATTGTAAAATCTGGTATTACTGCTGATGTTTTTCTCAATCCAGTAATAAATATTTTATTGGCTGAGCGTCAGTGAAGTTTCCTAATATTTGTAAATGCTTTGGAGATAAGCTGGAAATATTTAATTTCTGCCTGTCTGTTTGCACGAAAATTTTGCATAATGCTTTAATTATATCAAATAAATATTAATTTTATTAATGAAGCTTTGAAAGGGTTTATTAAAAGTAAGGAGAATGCACCATTTAACAATGTTGTAGATTTTTTCTACTATGTATATTCCAAGTACACTTTATGAGGTTTGCCTGAGCATTAGTCAAACTTTTTAAATTTTTTTCTTATGGATAACCATGTTTTTCAACGGGAAAATTTCAGAGAAATAAATTTTTTATAAATTGAATTGTTACATTGAATATTGTTATACGGCTTGTCAAGGTAGGATATAGAAACAAAAGTAGGCTATTTATCATAATGAAATTACTTATAAATCATGGAACCTAAGCGGATCTCGTTACGTGACACGTGATGTACTCCTGGTGAGTATTTTAAACTTCCATTCTAATTTAATTATAACTGGACATGTCAAACTGCGTAGATTTATAATTGCCGTGGTAGTGAGAGTTATTGAGGAGATGTTTTGGACAAGTGAATATTATACGTGAACATGCAATGTATTACGGCACATCACAAACAATGCAAGTAATATAGCTAATAAAAGACAAAAGTAGGCGACAGACCTTTGTGAAGGGAGCGACTGAGGTTGCTAACGAATTCTTAAAGGGATGTCTTGCTTCTTCTGCTCGAAAGCAAGGTTTTGGTCCTTTACCTACTAAAAATCTATCGCGCACACAGAGCCCAGTAACCCTCATTTAAAACTGGGTCCCATTAGTTGAGGCAAGACGCTCGAAAGCATACTATTTAGCAGCTCCTGGCAAAGAAATCCGATCAGATACGTAACCTCATATCAGTACGGTTAATAACAAATTGCTTGAAGCATATTGGTGAAAGTTAGTACTGTAATTGCCTTCAAACATTGATTTTTTTACCTTGATGTCTAAAAATCACGAAAGCTACCAAATCCAAATGGTGGTAGAGGGATTATGTAGGTAAAAATTAAGCGTGTCTCTTGATTTCATAAAAGCACTTTAAAGTTTTAATCATGTAAAATATACTTACACAACTTAGGGTTTCACGGCATCAAAAGGTGTATCCTCCTTTAGTGGCTCCGACTCATTTCTTAGCCATATAATACAATTGTTTTTCAAATTTTAGAAAATTTTGCAGAACCGATTCAATTGAGTCCCTCAAGGATCAATCCTCAGTCCAATGCTTACCGAAACTCTTGCGATATGAGCATTGCTGCCTCTCTATGCTATACGAGCACAACGGAATTGCACTAGTACTTTTTGATGATTCTAGGATTTCAATATTTTCTAAATACATGTTTTAAAAAATAAAACGTCTAAAATGATTTAAATATTTGAAAGATGCGTGCGATTTTTAAATGTAACAGTGAATGTATTATTAAAAAAAAGTTAATTATCATAGTTTTTTATTAACTTTCTCAACAGGAATATTTTGGCACATAATGTTGCAGTAAATCAGCATAGTTGGAGGATAAGAAATAATTGTAGTAATATTTGCCCAATGCGACCCAATAAGATCTTCTATAAAAAACCAGTAGAAATTTCCTCGAATGATTTAAATGAATTATTTTCTATCGTTTTCTTTACAAAACAATAATGTTAAGCTAATATTAATAATAATAATATTCCTTTATTTGCATAAAAACACAATTTACAACAATTGTATTGCAAGCGTCAGTAATGTTACAAAAAATACAGCAGTTATAGTGATGATTTGATCAACTAAAACTTATTATTTAATGAAAGGCAATAATCATAACCAGGGATTTTTCATCGTTGCTCTTAATTTTCAAAGATTTTTCATCCCAGCGGCCCATCATGAACTCATCAACTAGAATAAAAATGCCCTTTGATACCATGAGGTGTTTAGGACCCGAGCTTTGATATTTTTTATGGATCATCGAGTTGTTTTGATAACTTCAGGGAGCCTATTGATTATTCTGACACCAACTTGTGACTGCGTGCAAGTGTTCAAGAAGCAATTGTTCTGTGTTGGTCGATTCTAAAGTTGTCCCTGCCTCTAGTTCTCGTACTGAAGACATCCCTAACCCTGCAGAGCAACTCACATTCATGAGTCTACATTGACAGGGCGGACATCAGAGAATATAGAGGCAGGGTAAAGTCATCAATCCAAGCACCCTAAAGGAATCTTTACACGACGCTCTGGGGTTCAATTTGAGAAAGAATTCTGAACAGCCATTCTATTGATTTCAAAATACTCATTTTCGAATTTTGTACTTAGAACAGCTCGCCCCACAGTCTCAAGCCGTAAGTCAAATGAGGGATTTATCAGGCCAAAATATGCCCGTTTTTCAAGACATCCCAAAAGAACAAAAATTTTGCAAGATTGCGCATGACAAAAATGCCCGAGGCAACCTTGGAGTCAAACCTTTTCAATGTGATCGTCCCATGTCAGTTTCTCGGTCAAGGTGCATTTCCGAAGAACTTTAATGGATTCAGCTTCATCAAGAAGAAACATCGTCCACCATCACTGCAGGCCGTAGTTTCTTCGTCTTGTTGCTGCCGGAGGCAAAAATTCATGACAGTTTGATTTCGAGCTGTTTGCGTTTTCAGATTGAGTTTTTGAGAAATGCTTGATGGCATGAATTCAACCTCAGATAAATGCCTTTAACTTTCACACTACTTCGAGATCAGGTGTTTTGATTTTGAATTCTGATGCACGAGAGTCGTTGTCGTCGAGCGTATTTGAAATCACGCTTTCCCATTCTCGGATTGATGACGTCAACCTATTGACCGTAAATTATGAAAAAGGACTGGCCCTAATATTTGTATACCCTGAAGGGACACCATAGGGCATTTTTCCACTTTGCTTGACATGGCTCATTCGCGATCTGTTACGCATCTGCTCTCTATCACTTGAAAGATAAAGACGAGAGGCCCAGTCGTGCGGCAGACCCCGAGATACCACCTTGTCCCCACGCAACTGGTGTGCCAATCAGTTTTGCATGATGCACACAGTCAAAAGCTTTGAGAGAAAACGTCGAGGAATATGCTATAAGACACATGTAGTCTCCCGTCCTTTCCAGGCCATCGGGCAAAACATTGTGAATGCAGAATCCGTTACCCAACAAGCATCGATTGTCGATTTGGTTTTGTCCTGAACCCGGGAATTGTTCGGAGACAAAAAATTTCGTAACGGTTCAAAAATTTTTCGAATTGTTGTGAGAAATGCTTTTTCTTTCAAAAAAAATTTTGCTGAAATCAAGGGAGAAATGGAAATCGGGAACGATAATTGGCTTGAGATGCAAAGGATCGTTCTTTCTTGAATAATTGGAATGACTTTGGCTGTTTTCAATTGCAGAGGGTAAAAAACGCCTTGTGCAAAAAGAGAGATTAATCAACTTATTGCGTGATTGGTGTCAAAAAGTGCTTGAAAAGCACCATTTTTTTGATTAACCATTACAGACATTCCGTTGATGTCGCAAGGACTTTTTTGGTCGTGCATATCATGTGCACGATACGGGCCATCTCAATCAGCCTCACCTACAGGAAAAAGAACCATTAGATGAGACCGGTCCCCGTCCAATGGCCTCTTCGCGAACATGCCTGTGTCCAACGATAAACGAGTTATCATGGTTGCAGCTACGGTCCGAGAAAAATGTGTTAAAATTCACACTATGTCCACTTTAAAGGGATCGATCAATTGTGGTTCATTTAAATTGTTTTTAGTTGTCGGAACCGTGGGCCGAGAATTTGGAAAATTGTGGTTGATTTTTGCTGCTATTTAATGATGTATCCACGCGCTTTTTGAAAAAGTTTTCTGATTGTCCAGTAATTGGTCCATTATTGTCGACGTCTCGAGTGCCTTGGGCTTTCATTTTATTTCTTTTCCGATAATTTTGTTTTGTATATTGCGAAAAAAGTTTTTAGAAACTCGTCATTTTTCAGTCTTGACATATATCGAATTGTAAAACCATGAGGCCTTATCTCTTAGTTCAAGAATATCCTGGGTAATCCAGGTATTCTTAGGCCCCCTCTTTGATACGCTCTTTTGATAATTTTTTGAACGGGCAAATGATTTTTTTAAAATGAAAAATTACTTTGCCAAAGAAAACGCGTTGAAGGCGTCCTCTACTCGGTCCAAAAGAATCCAAGTAAGACCATGATTCTTTCTCCGAGATATTTTTTTGAAAAGATTTACATTTGGCAAGCTTTTAAATCTCGTTTTCTGTTTTCGATGGCGGGAGGTTTCAGATTTTGGTTTGGATTTTGTGAAAATGGCTATCCTGCGCGAAACAGAGGTTTCAGAAGACATGCTCGCGTTCATCACAGAGAGACCGAAACATCAGGAACATTTTTGATGACGTTGTCGAATGGGCTGTGCTCGATGTGGCGGTCACTTCTTGGTATAGCTTTTATCAAAATAAACGAGTATTGCCCATACTCCGTAGTTCAGCCTCTCACAGTTAGATTTATAAAAAAACATTGTGCCTTACTATACCCTTCCAAAACTTACTAAAATTTCCAATATGGCCTTTACGAGTTTGATATTGTTTCTGAACCAGCGAGAATATTGCTTTAAATCTGTCAACTAAACAAGAATCCTCACTTTCTACATCTACGAAATACAAAAGCAAGGCCAGTCGACATGATACTTGTTTTCAATATAAACGGCACTGAAACAATCAATTTGGATTTCGACATAGTATTATTGAACTACTGTTTTAAATTACAACTCTAATATTTAAACAAATTGAAAGCTAGAGGAATTTTCTTCCTGAAGTTTTATTTGGATAGAAACTTATGTAGGTGAAATTCAGTCTATGTCCGTATAAATATCTAGGTTCAACTAGAAACATTTTTTATTGTAGAGTGCTTCACAGGCTTTTAGCCTTTCTTAGACCTTTTTCCTGTTTCATGTATTCAAAAACACAGTATTTATAAAAAGAATTAAAAAAGCAAAGTTTCATGCTTATACTCGACAATTTACAAACATAATGTTCACCATAATTACCAACCTGAGCTGCAAGAAGAACTTTAATTTGGAGATCCAACGTTACAATACGTTGGACAGTAAAATCAACGGATTTTCAACTCAATACACACTAAAATTATAGGACACACCTTAGCTAAGCTTTTTAACGTAATGGAACTTGAACAAAATACTGTGAATGTATCAGTAAGTGGAGCAGTGATAACATACTGATTTAAATTTTTTCGCACTATGAAAGTAATTTTTTAAAACCAATTTATATGCTCATCCCGCAATGCAGACCAACTTCTATCCCCAACATACGAGCTTTGCCACTGTTATATAGTACTAACTGACAATAGAGACGTGCTCAAAGTACATGCTTCACCCCCCTCACTTCTTCACAAAAAGCTGTTCGTGTTTATATTTGCACGGTGCCCTGTGAAAAGAACTTTTTACGATATAATACAATAGTATTATTTATGCACCTGTTTACATGATTTAGAATACCCAATAATGATAAACCCCCAAACAATGTATCAGTATATAGTTTATAAAATATAATTTTAGGACATTTTAGAATTTTAGGAATTGAATTGCATCTTTTTTAAACAATAGCAATACCGGTCAAATTTTATTCAGCAAAAGCGAATTTGTTCATTTCATTAATTAGCATACTGTCAGTTATCATTCAGAGTAAAGCAAGAATAACTATGAATAAGACATTTCTTTAGTGTGAAACATTTTCTGCTCATAGTTCGGGTTCTTTTAACTTATTAAAACATTAATAATTCCAGTTATTTTTAGACTGAGCCAACATTGATTCCACGTAACGGAGCAATTTTTAACCAGTTTTCCAATATACCTAATCACAAAAATTAAGTGCTCACGGAAGTGTTGATTTTAAGCAACATTGACACATTTATCTAAACATTTACCGATAGTATTTCCAATAACAATGTATATAAGTGTACTTATTTTGTTCCATATTGCAAATCGCAATAACTACGTGGTATCCTCCAACCGGGATTTATTTAATTAACCGATGAATATATCCACTCCACTGAGTAGGGTGTGAGGAGAACAACTCAGGCATAAAACAGCATTACCTCGACCGATACCCTGCTGATCGGTAGCCATGGGTGAGCGTTAAAAACCGTTGGTGGCGGCGGGGGCTTACACATCTTTGTTATGGGCAATCAACTCGTATTATTGTTTACTTTTATAATTATCTTGCTACATAAATTATTTATTTCATAAAGAATCACCGAAAATACTTCCAAAGTAATGTTTAAATATATATACCCTCTATGATACAGGTAAATTACTATCATTATGAGGACCTGTTTACATAGACAGTTAACAGCTGAACGAGTAACTTTCCTTTGTTTCGTGCTATTCCCATTTCAAGTGTTTTCAACCTACTCTGCTTTATAATGATCTATGTGAACATCCCATACAATGTTACTTTCGAGAATCCTCCTTCTTAAAGATGGGATTCAGAGATAAGAATCTTTTATGGGTCCGAAGTGGATATTCGCGTGGTCAGTAAGACAGATGTTTCTAAAAGCTATGAGTTGTCCAGAATCCTACGTACACACAATGTCAACTATAATTTATACAATTACTGTATTAAATTACAGTATTATCATCCCTTGTATCAAAACAAGCAGCTAACCCAAAACTTTTGAGCGTGCAATTTTATTTTCGAGCAAAACAGGAAAACCAAGAGAATATGTATTTTTTAAATAGCATATACGCCAAACAATCACTAAATGAGCAACACATCATTAAGTCTATCCGAAAGGACTGATTAAAAGTCTAGGAGGCCTTAACTTTTCAGCGCTCTAATAACAACTTATTCGAATTAGGCATACTCTACTCTTCAGTTGATTGAAAGATCTATGTAATGGAAATCAATTTATAAAGTTCATCTAACTTAACATATGAATTTTTGTTATTAACCATTTTAAAATCACTTGCCTGAAATTTGTATATAAATTATTACACTTATTATTGTTAATTTTTGATATAGATGTTACAAATACATTGACTGCTGATAACCATTCACGTCCAAAGTTTTTCAAGACCATGTATGAGGCTCTGACCTGGAGTTATTTTTTATGTATGACTAGGTCCATATGTTCCACCAGGAAGCCTCTTAGAATGTCTAATGTATTTCAAGCATAATCGATCCAGTGTCGTCAGTAGATATTGTGGAATATCTAGTTTGGGATAGCTAGACTCATCTAAGCATTTTTAAATTTTGTGGCCAACATTTTTATTCCTCGCTGTAATTATTATAGTTGTATATAGTTGATAGACTGAATTCATTATAGTTCCGCTTCGTTAGTGAGATTTAATAACGTGAAAACACTTGATCTATAACGAGGAACTTCTTCCAGACGTGTATTCATTAAAAACTGATCACTATTGTTATAAAATACTATCCGATAATTGTTGAACACCTTATATGTATTGTTCAATCTGTGCGCTATTGCAACACTCGTACTTCATCCAGAAAAGGAGTTTAATGACAACCGATGTCATCGTTTTATAGCTGATCAGACATCGAAGGGCTTTATATTCCTCACAAGAAAGCAGGAGAGGTAAACTTTGAATAAACGAGGGTAGGCGCTGACGTCCCATATATATTCAAACACGCCATACATTAGAAAAACTCGTTATTTAACAATTATTTGCTCTTATAAACGACACTGAGTTTATAATTTGCAGCAAAACAATCCGCAATAGAAAACATTTATAAGTTTGCTTATTAACATCCGTTTTAAATTAAAACTAAATATTAAGGAAAATAGTATTTTACTTCATACGAACGGAATTGTTAAAGTTTACTTAAAGCGCTCATATGTTAACCATAAATACAGCATATTTTGCGCAAGTGCGTGATTAATGTATATTGTACAAGTTACTATATCCTCTTGTCATCGTAATTGAGTTTTAAAATCTTGTTATAAATCATATCTATCTTAATTCAGTCCAAAACTACACTTGTTTTTCAAAGACATTGGTAGTAAACCTTCTCGATAAAGGCTCTTCTTGTCCTTAGAACGAATTAAACTGTAATCTTAAGAATCCAGTGCACAAAAGTTTTGTAACGGAAGAATAATTGATTTCCAATGAATTTAAACAATTAAAAAAAAGTATACAATGAAACTTTTTCCATGAAGGAGTGAGGGATAATATTCGAAATCACATATTCCATTCCTTGATATTTCTTAAATCATAAATAATTAATATTTTTATACCTTAACAATATTTTCGAGACTTTTATGCTTTTCTTTACAGGTCATGTTGCAAGTAAAATAATTTTTAGTCGCGTAAATTACTGATATGAAATGATAGGAAAAAGTTATATTTGGAGACTATTGTGTTGTACATTAAATGGTTATAAACTGTATAGAAATTAAATCCAAAAATGCAAAAAAATGTGTGTAATAAAAATAGTATTACTTAAAATATAATTGTAACCATCTCTTATAACTGTAATATAGTATACTGTTCCATGCAAGACGACTGAAAATAGAAATAGGAAGCGATATACCATAGTCTCAGGAAGGGTTGTTCGCATATTATCAAACGGGTATACTCCTGGCCGTCTCCACTTGGCGGTTGGCTGTATTTGTTGTCGGGTTTTATCAAAGCCAACATCGTAGGACACTACTTTTATATTGCCAGCACAACGTTGTGCATCACAGGCCACTTATCCCTATATTAATAAATACGTAAGTTTTAGATTTTTTCAAATTATATATATAATGCTTGACTTTCGTCTAGGGCCAGTTTAAGTTTTACTATACATAATTGACAATATAATACAATAATGTACCAGCATTGCACTGAGTCTTCTCTATTTGCATCATATATTCAACAGGGGCCCCCTCGACCTCGTAATGTCTCCAAGCATTCCCTGGGCATTTAGGCACATTTCACACTTCCGTATCCTATCCCGCATTATTTTTAGTTATTAATATTACTATCCCTATCTCAAACAGTTGGAGAAATAGAACATTTGACCTGAATTGTGGTTTTCACTAAATAGCCCCTATTTCATGGCTATTGAAAAGGAATCCTTATATCCGCACCTTATCCAGTGTCATAGCAATATGGCTATAAATTCAGATCCATGAAGAGTTACGATTGATGAATCATCAGATGATATGAAACGATTATTTTGTATGTGTGTATCATAATCTCTATAAAAACGGAAGTTTATTTAAGCTATGGAACCAGCCTTTCTGAGCAAGATAACAAAATAAATTATTAATGTATTGGCTAAATCTGCGTTTCAACACTTTCAATACCATCGGCCTTCTGTTATCAGTGTGACCAGGATTGAATGCTGTAAAAGGTTACTTCACCCTCATGACGCCGTCCAAAAATATAAAAAAAAAAAAAAGTTGTTGTTGAAACTGACAAAGATCTTTTGCTCTAAACCTTCTTGTGGTTATCTCTGAAACAGTATAACAGTCGTTTCGTCAGTATACAACACGATTTTTCCATGCAACGGTGATGGAATTAGGTCGTTAACATATATCAGGAAAAAGATTTGACAGCGTATTGATCCCTGGAGAACCTATAATTCTAGATGAATTGGTTTTGAAAATTGCTTTAAGATCTTATCCACTTGAGATATCAGATTAAAAAATTATCTAAGCAATAAGAGAGTCACGCAATTTCATTTGTTATTATTATACGTTAGTATTGTCGTGATGCTCCGCAAATCCTCCCTAAACACTGCCACGATACAAGTATATTTTCTGGGTCATTTTGCCTATATTTGACATTTTTTTACAATATCAAAGGTTTTTGTTTTGGGTTTCGTAATAAATATATAAATGAAAAAAAAGATTATCAAAAATATTAAAAATATTATTAGTTGAAAGCAAGAATAACATCTGAACAATGAAAAAGGAAGGTCTCCATAGTAGGTCCAAGGAAAGGGTTATGTCAGAAGCTGACATTCGAACTAATGTCCTCGAGCGAAGCTGTAGCGTACGCTACCGTTTCTGCCACTGAAGCTAGGACATTGACTGCTACTACTTGTAAGTCGTCGCTACGTGCTCAAAAGTCACGTCAATCTGCAAGTTTGGTCAGGTTTCATGGCTAGTTACTGCTTAGAAGTGTTAATATTGTCGGGTTCGTTTTGGACCAGGTTTATGAGATTGTACACAACTCGTGAAATAATAAAACAAGTTCGTAACATATTAAGAACCAGAAATACTTTAGGAAAAACTGCGGAACGCCCGTGAAATATGTGTTGACAAGATAGGCCCAAGCCTACCAAAGGATTATCGTCGTAGTATGGTATGGTAGTATAAGAATAAATAATATGTATCTGAAAATAATGAGGTATTATAGTTTAAAATTTAAAATAATGATTTTCTTTAGTCTTGAAAGACGTTTTTTTTCTAAATTGAGGTTGTCATTAAATTATTTCATAGATTACAATTTCACCGGTAAAAAAAGAAAAAAAAAATGTAAACGTAGGAATGATTTGACCAAAGTCGACTTTAAGTTTTATAAGAGTTGTACCGTAAACTCATTTGCACCAAAGTGGATTTAGGTCAACTCCGACGTCCAGCTTTGATTTGGTTCCCCGCAACTCGTAATGAAGTTTGTTCCGTATTTCCCTCCGAAAGTGGGTGTCCTTTATTGTACGGTAAACATGTGCTTTTAGGGGTACGGATGATCTATCCTACAAGTTTTAATTTGTTGAATTTTATGTTATTTTTTCTATACAAGATGTCGATATTATTTTAGTATTGTAATTTAACTTTTTATAGTATTTTAACCCATGTTTTTAAACGTAATATGAATACAGATTAAAACTTTACGATACAAAATTGGTATTTCTTTTAAAGTCGGGAGCGAAATGTGGACTTCTTTTAGAATAAAACGTGTCTTAAATATATCTTTAGTATTTCCTAAGCAAAAGGTATTTAAATGATAATAAATAAAACTATGTATAAATTGCATTTAAAATTAATACAAAACATGTAATAAACATAGTATTAAAAACATGGTAAGTATTTCCACCCTATATGTTCATACGCAGTGACTGGATCACATATTTATATTTTCCAGAAAGAGAATATCATTAAGAAGTGTACAAAATATTTTTTCTTTATGATCTACGAAAGTGTTACATTAACATAAAGTGGTGATACAGTTTTTTAACATACGTTCTGTAGATAAAGTAATTAAATAATATGCTGACATAATCAAGATTCGAGGGTTTTAATGTAATAAATAGTGTAATGTAATAGCACGAGGTATTTTAACATTTTCTAAAACCAATCCCACTCTCCAAGTGTCAATTTGGGCAGTCAAAGCGAATTTCCCTGAATCTTTGTGGTTAAAAGTGTGGAACTACAGATTGAGGAAAAGTTCCTTTTTCAGTTCGCTTAGCCAATACTCTGTGTATTCTACGCTTTTATTTTAAGTTATATATTTGGGGTTTATATCTACCTTTTGAAATTTTCCTAGTGGATATTATAATCTCTTTCTGAAGTGCTTAAAGCATTTACCTAATCCCCATATTCGTAAGACTAATGTTAACATAATTGCAACTCACTTTTATATTAAATTAAATGTAAACAGACAGAAAAACAGGGGACATTATTTCAGTTTTCATTAAGTAAGGGTAACAAATTAGTAACTAATTCAATCTACCAGTTTTCGCTCGAGGAGTATGATCGATTACTCGAGGGCGAGCCGCTGTCTGCGCATTGTTGAATATTACCTGCCCCAGGATTAAAACGTGCCTCGCAATAAAATTTTACTGCCTTAACAATTATTGTTAACAAGCTCCAAAGTTTTACTATCATAACTGGTGTATTTTCTTTTCATATAAGATCTTTGTCAATCTTAAAAGTTTAATTTATTGTCCAGAAAGTTCAGAAGAAGCTTTTTTCCTGGAAACATAAACACCTCTCCACCAAAATCGTAAACTAGAAAAGAATTCAATAATTTATTAAAACTTGAATCAGTTAGTCATGCCTTAGGCAAGGTAAGTAAAGTGTAATTTAATGAAATGAATCATTTTGACACTAACACGCTCATTTCTGTATTAAAATACGATGCATTGTATTTTCCATCATTTAAAGGTTAGTGATGGAGAATCAGTTTGGAGAAATTCCTTTATATTGCTTATTACTGTATAAGTTATCGTGGAAATATACCTAATTGTATTAAGACTACTTTTCGTGCGGTAATATGAATTGCATTATGAAGATATGTTGAAGAAATAAACGGTTAAACCTTGGCAAGTAAATTGAATTAAGTTAATAATTTGAATACCAAATGCTTCTATAGAACACCGGGTTGGAGTGTTTATGAAGACAAAGTCGATTACGGGCTGAATTGTTGAGATTAATTCAACAGAGGGGAGGGAAACGCTATCGTATAAATTCAGATCACCCTCGCGAGTGTAAACACCCAGACCCGCGTCTGGTGATCTTTGTTATGCGGGAAACATATTGCAGTCATTGTCAACTACCAGACGCTGTATAAATATCAACTCGCCTTCGGCTCGCTGGGGGCTACGCCCCCAGGCCCCCAAAGTAAACGCTTGCAAATTCGGGGATAAGCGGAATTCGGTTGACTGGTTAAGTCCGGACATTAAGTAAATGACAAGGGATTTAAAAATTGACCTTTTTCATAGATTTTTTTCCGGATTCGTAAAAACTTTTGACTTTGAGGGCATTTTGCGGTTAAACCGTTAGAGATACGACAAAAAGTGACTGGACCTTTCTTGTTGGAAATTTAATTTTGTCTTTCGATTGTGCCCTCAGATCTGATCTACGACCTATGGTTTAGCCAGAAATGAGCTCGGGAGAAAAGTCTGCACGGGTCAGCTATCTTGAATTGTTTAGTATAAACATAATAAAAACCGACCTCAAGGCAGTATTTTAAGTCGAACAGGGGGTTTAATATCACCAGGAGACTATCTAGTCAAGGCGAGAAATTCCCTGGGTGGGTGATTAATGTTAAGGAGGTTAAGACAAGAGGGGGTTTAATTTCGTCAGGATATTGTCTGGTCATATGAACAAATTCCCCAGGGGGGGTTAACGTTACCGGGGGATAAGTCTCCAGGGGGTTATCTGGTCATACCAGGATCTTCCCAGGGGGGGGGGGGGTTAAGAGATTTGGTGACTGGTAAAATTCGGACATGAGGTCATGGCAGGAAATTCCCTGGGGGGGTTTAATGTTACCAGGGGGGTTAACACATCAGGGGGTTGAATGTACAGGAGGTTATCAGGTCATACCAGGAAATCCCCGGGGGGGGGGTTAATATTACCGGGGGTTAATGACACACTTGGGCCTTTTTTAGAGGGTATTGTGTCTGGTGAACATAATAAATATCTCTCTGTCCCGATCTACTATTAACGCTTAGCTAACGCTACAGCCAACTCCCGAAGTCACCTGAACCTTTTCTTGTAGATTCACGTGATTTTCCTAAATCCCTGTATAAAATATGTTTTGAGTTACGACCCACCGTTTTAGAGGATAGGGGGGGCGCGTATTCAAGCCCGGAATGTAAATTTTTAGGCGAAAATGTCCAATATTTTCACTTAATCGCGTTTTGCGGTCTAACTAAGGGAAATGATAGTAAAAAGTCACTGGACCTTTTTTGTAGGTCATCTTATTTCCTAAATAAAACGTTAGTCTTATTCTGACCTCCGACCGAATGGTTTCGCCGCTGATCGACCCCAAAAACAAAAGTCACGCGTAAAAGTTTCAACAAAGATTGTAACATAATCACCGTTTTTCGGCCAAACCAATTTGAGGAGCGAGATAGGGCAAAAGATTACTGGAACCTTTTCTGTAGATCGCGCAAGTTTGGCTAATTTGATGGGTCAATCAGAATTTGAGCTACGACCCAACGGTTCGGGGCCGCTATCGGGCTTGAAACATTATTTTTAACGAAAGCAAATCTCTGGAATTTCAAATGTTCGAGCGTTTTGACGCTTAACCATGGAATATAGAGCAAAAAGTCATTAGAGCCTTTTTTGTAGTATTCACTTCATTCCTGACCATGAATTTTCCGTCCAGATCCGAGCTAGCTCCAACGGTTCGCCCGCTATCGGGCTTACAAAAAAATGCCTGCAGGGGTGAAGGAATGCGCGATTTTTTATGGGAATTTTTTTTGAGGGGTTGAAAATGAAAAATTCCTCTACTTTTCGGGATTTTCCTGGTGGTTACACGTGGAAACCTATCTGTGTACCAAATTTCAAGTCTTCTAACTCATCTGTAAGTAGGTTAGAATTGAGTATACGAGAGTGAGTGAGACATGTCAGTCAGTCAGTTTACACATGCGGTTGTATATATATTAGACACGCCTTCGTCTCGCTGGTGGCTACGCCCACCCAGGCCCCCATTGGGTGTTGGCTTAAATTCGGGGATAAGCCGTAGTTTCGGTGAATCGGGTTAAAGTCAGACGTGAAGTCATTCCCAAATTCCCAGGGAGGGGGGTTTTAATGTTACCAGGGGTTAATAAATCAGGGGGTTTAATTTACTCAGGAGGTTATCTGGTCATACCAGATACTTCCGGGGGGGTTAACGTTAACGAGGGTTATGTATCCGTGGGTTTAATCTACTCGAGATCTTATCGGGTCGTATGCAAGACAATTCCAGGGGGGGCTAACGCTCAGCCCAAAAAATAAGACATCAGGAGGTTTAAGTTAAGTCAGGATATTGTCCCTGGTCATACTGAACAATTCCCGGGGAGGGGGGTTAATGTTACAAGGGGTTAATGACACACGTGGGCCTATTTTTTTGAGGGAGTTGTGTCTGTGAACATAAATAAACAACACTCTGTCCCCTATCATAGCTAACTATTTAAGCATTCACTAAACTCTCAGGCCAACTCCCGACGTGAGGGGGGTGTTTTAGGTCCACACTCGGTAACGTAAGTAATACAATGACAATCTGGAACCCAGCACGAATCGCACTAATTATAGTTTTCAAGATTTAAAACACCTAATATTGACGACAAAGATATTGCCTTTTAGAGCATTTACCATGCTTACGGGAAAGATAAACGACAGAAAGCTACAGGATCCTTTTTTGTAGATTTTATCAATAGCTAGTTATAAAAAGATTTACATTTAAGGCTAACGGCCAGTCGGTTTTCGGCCACTATCGAGCCCGAAATGTACAGTTTATAAGTGAAATTTTCCGACATAATCACGTTTTACGGAGCTAAACACATGGAAGATAGAGTATAAAGTCCACTGAAACTTTTGTGTAAGATCGCATTATTTTGTAATTAAAATCAAATTTTTAATCTATCGCCTAGAACATAGGATTTTGTCTGAAATAGAGCCCAGACAACAATATTATCACGTAAAACTTAAAAAATCGATACTTTAAAACGCGTAATGCGGCCAAACCGTTTGATGATAGGGCAAAATGTTATTTAGCCTTTTTTGTAAGATCCCGCCAAATTTTGAGCTAAATCCCATTGAAAATTTGTTTTGAGCTACAACGAACCGTTTAGGCCGCTATCGAGCCCGAAAGAGAAAATTGTTAGGCGAAAATTTCTCAAATATTTTAAAATCCAATCTCGATTTGCGGCCAAAACCGATGGAGATATAGCAAAAAGTCACTGGATCCTTTTTTGTAGATCACTTCATATCTGACCATGACTTTTCCGTCAGATTGAAGCTAGAGCTCAAACGGTTCATCTCCGCTATCGGGCTTCAAAGGGAAGCCTGCAAGGGCAAAACATGGGTCCGTTTCGGAATTTTTTTGAGGGGGTTCAAAAGTAAAAAAATCGCGGTTTTTCCAGGACTTTTTCCTCGGTGGTTTGAAGATACGTGCGACTGTATGCGTGCCAAAATTTCACGTTTCCAGCACTTCGGGAATCTATGTTTAGAATTAGTATGATTATATGTCAGGTGAGTGAGTGAGTCGTACACATGCGGCTGTATAGTATGATAAGGACTCGCCTTCCGGCTCGCTGGGGGCTACGCCCCCAGGCCCCCAAAGTAAAAACGCTTGCAAATAATTCGGGGATAAGCAGGAATTCGGTGATCTGGTTAATGTCCGGACATTGAAGTAAATGACAAGGGATTTAAAAAAAACACTAATGACCTTTTTCATAGATTTTTTTCCGGATTCGTAAAAAACTTTGTACTTTGAGGGCATTTTGATGCGGTTAAACCGTTACGAGGCATACGACAAAAGTGACATGGACCTTTCGCGCGCTGTTGGTAAATTTTAATTTTGTCTTTCGCGATTGATGCCCTCAGATCTGATCTACGACCTATGGTTTAGCCAGAAATGAGCTCGGGAGAAAAGTCTGCACGGGTCAGCTATCTTGAATTGTTTAGTATAAACATAATAAAAACCGACCTCAAGGCAGTATTTTAAGTCGAAACAGGGGGTTTAATATCAAAGGTGGACTATTTAGTCAAGGCGAGGAAATTCCCCTGGGTGGGTGATTAATTTTAAGGAAGGTTAAGACAAGAGGGGGTTTAATTTCGTCAGGATATAGTCTGTTCATATGAAAACAAAATTCCAGGGGGGGTTGTTAACGTTACAGGGGGATAAGTCTCCAGGGGGTTATCTGGTCATACAGGGATTTTCCAGGGGGGGGGGGGTTAGAGATCTAGGTGATGGGTAAAATTCGGATCATGAGGTCATGGCAGTGGAAATTCCCTGGGGGGGTTTAATGTTACCAGGGGGATTAACACATCCTCGCGCAGGTTGAATGTAAAGGAGGTTATCAGGTCATACCAGGAAATCCCGGGGGGGGGGGTGGTTTAATTTTTACCGGGGGTTAATGAACCACACTTGGGTTTTTTAGTGAGGGTATTGTTCTTGTCTGTGAACATAATAATTATTCCCTCTGTCCCTATCTACTATTGACGCTTAGCTAACCCGTCAGGCCCAAGCTCCCGATGACAATGAACCTTTTTCTGTAGATCACGTGATGTTCTAAAATCCGTTTAAAATTTGTTTTGAGTTACGACCAACCGTTTAGTCGCTACAAAGCCCGGAATGTTAAATTTCTTTAAGGCGAAAATGTCCATTTCTTTTCCCTTAATCGCGTTTTGCGGTCAAACTAAGGGAAATATAGTAAAAGTCACTGGACCTTTTTTGTAGGTCATCTTATTT
>NW_025786243.1:0-17543 GCF_021130785.1 Homalodisca vitripennis
TGATCAAGATATAAGTTCATATTTGTTATTCAAAGTAATTATTATAGAACACTAAAATATATTTAAATTATATCATATTTTATTTTCAGTTTGAAGCTTATGTATAGAGAGAGCAATATGATGTCTGGTGCTGGAACCTCAGTTCAGAGTAATCATTCAAAACACTTTTGTAAGTACACACTCAACTTTCCCTCGACAAGTTGTGCTCAGAAGATACTCAACCAAGCTTGACTCTGATGGATTTCTTTCTGCACTCCTATCTAGGCAAGGAGAGGATAGAGGGATAAAGCATTAAAAATATAATTATTAATGAGAAAGAAGACACAAACATTTTTGTAGATTTTTATTTTATTAGAACAAAAAACTTAAGTGGTTTATGGACTTGTGTATAGTTAATCGATATCTATTTAATAACATCTCACATAGTTCTACAACTACAAAATACAGTTGTTGAATGATATTATGAAGTGTTAAGAAGATGTTTCTTATAGGGCTAAAAAATTTGATTTATTGGCCGCATAGTACAACTTGCTCTTTTAGTATGACACAATAACCTTGAGAAAGCACTGTAAGAAAATTAGGTCCTCAGTTTCTATTTGTGTGCATTCAGAGATTAAAAACAATTTTTTTTTACTAAAGGTTAAATCTATTTTTCTATATTTCTTGGAGATAGAAGATAATAAATAAACGCATCAATTACAATTCTTTTTATAAAGCTTTACTAGTTTAAGTATACATAAATGATGGGCTAGGTTAAGCAGTTTGCCGTTCCTCGCATCTATATTTATGAAACATCAATAAAAGAATAGCACTGAGATTTTTAAATTCTTCATTTTTCCGTGGACACATGCAATCGAATTTACTTCCCTAATGGTCATAACGTCAGATACATTTATACGCATTCCTATATATTCACAGGCATTTTTTATTAACTATAAATGAACCTTAATAAACTAAAAACCAAATGATAGTATCACCAATAACCATGTGCCATGCCTTTTAACCCCCCATGCTAGACCAATGCTTTTAACTTGGCTGGTAATATGTTTGCTCGGAATGGCGGGGTTAGTTTTTCAGAGTTAGAAGCTCGGACTATTCTTATAATTTAACAAATAATAATGCCCAATTCTAATATGAGGCAATGCTTGATATTTATATATATAATTTTTTCGTAATAAACTACAGAATAGACATTAGTATATGAGTGTATGTTTTTTTCATACCTTTAACCCCTTTTATTAATGATATCCCTCACCCCACAAATGTTCGAAAAAACGTATTTTTTATCTCCACGAAACTTTTTTCATTTGTTTTAACGTTCTGTAACGTTTAAAAATGTCCATACCCTAGGAGATATGTTAAATGCAACCTTTATTCACAATTTAAATTTTCTTAAAACAAAAGTACTTTCAATGAATTATTTTTTCTATTTACAACACTGAAAAACAAGTTATAGAACGCAAATATGGAAAAAAAACCTGAATCTAGTAAAAAACTACCTTTTTCCTGTCTAATCGCTTAGAAGTTGCTTGCCTTTGTTCCTCCCTGTTTGTGGTAAGGCTTATCTCTATAAAAGTGCTGGGGGTTTTAATAGTAACAAAGAGGTGTGAATACACGCAGTTGTACAGCCCTGGACACCAATAAATTGCTTTCTTTAGTTCTTTTTCACATTAGGGTCCTTTCGCACAAATGATGTGTACACTCTTTGATTCATTTCATTTTGTCATGTTACCAAGCTCAAAATATTGTTACCCAATCTTTCTCAGCCTAGAGAAAACTTGTCGGATTTCACCAGAATTTCTTTTAGTTTCTCTTAATCTTTTTAAGCAGTATAAATAAGTTGGTTATTCCAATCTGGTAATGAGATTCCAAATGAATTGTAGTCAGTAAAAAATAGATAAAAATAATCAATAGGCCTAATCACTAAGATGTTTCTAGGTGGACAATTTTTCTGACGACACTGGGATGTCTTCACTCATTGAATTTAGCGCTTTCAAATGATATTTAAGTTTGGTTCTGGATCGGAGGAATACTACTCGTACCGGAAGATTACATTGTCGTTGGAATTCTTTGTATGAGGGGTACAACTAGGAATCAGGATAAACTTGATTTGCATTGATCACTTGATTTCATCTTACAATATCCTGCATAATGAAATATTATCGGGTATCTATCTTCGACAGGAAAATCACCTTTCTCTTCATCTTGATACTACCTAAATTTGTCATCACCATTGTTTAATAATATCACGTAATACTACTTACTCGTCCTAGATTTGACATCCATTGTAAATATTGCTAAAACACAACAACCAAACAACAACAAACGACCAATACAAGCACAAGAGAAACGATAACAGTGTCAACGATAGGTCCTCTAACTCAGCAAGTTTTGCCTCACAAGGATTATTTCATGTTGTACGTACCATTGATTATTTTCATCGTGGATGTTTGATGTTATACTATATGAAATATGGTATAGATAGAAATTTAACGTGGTCGAAAAAACGCAAGCTGGTGCAAACTAGGCGTTAAAAAGATAATATTTCGGTTGCCTACGCAATAAGAGCGAGTCAAGTGTGAAATGCGACTTCTAAAGACATCGCGTGCCACCGTCACGAGCGGCGTAAATAGAACGTCTCACAGACGTTGCTTGCCACTTAGAGGGTTAAGAGTTATTATCTACTAATCTCAATCAATAATTCTTTATTGAGGTTTTACCTCACAATCATAAGTCCTTTTTTTCTTTCAAGATTATTATATAAGACTTCTTTTGTATTTTATGTGTTTTTTCTAGTGTTATTAAGGTTCAAATGTTGTGTTGGTTTGCATCTGACTAAAACTTATATTTACGTACATATAACATTTTAATCGAAACATATTTAGGTCCATACACTTAGTTAAAAATAGTTATAAGAATTGGTATTTTTACTGTTCTAGGACATAGTTTAAAAAGAAACATAGTTGAAATAAAAACACTTTTACTATTAGATATCTTTAAATCTATAAAGGATTAACGGTTTCAATGATCGCATCACAGGATACAACAGATACATCCCATCAAGTTCCGAGTAATCAGCAATTTGATATATAAATTATGTTCGGAATGAATTTGAGACTTTGTTACATATTGTTATCATACAAATAAAAAAAATTAATTATTGTAGTATATATGATATATGATAAACTCAATATTTCTTTACAATGTTTAAAATAGAGGTAATAATTCGAAGATTAAGCATTTTGTTTTGGTTCTATAATCGTTAATGTAAGCTTATATAGTTATTATTAGTACTATAACCACCATTTCAAATTATTATTCGTGAATAACCGATATAGAAATAAATATGAATCGATCGATTGGAAAGTGAAAGTCTTCAAATTCCTCTAGTTTAAATTATAACAATGTCCTTATTGTGGAGTCGGCATAAAATATTCATACTTCTCAATCTACTCATTACAGACTCAACTAGACTTTATAATAAGATAATCTGTACCATTTCTTCCTCAGGCAATAAGATCAGGTATGCACCAGAGCCCTCAACTCCCTTCAATGAGCTCTTAGTCTTGTACCTTGAAGACCTAATTGATACAGTTTAATCTTATCCGTAGCCACTATTAATAATTTTAATAAGTCTACCTGTCTCCACATAATTAGTAAAATAAACAAATTTGATCGACTATTCATAAGTCTAACATCATAACTCAAGATTCTCCTCTTGATTAAGTGCTATCCTACTGGAAACTTGGTATTGTTTGGCCTCTCACTGAATTGTTTTCCTACATTAACCAAAACACAATTATCTAAAATAACATCAGATCAGGATTTTCCCTCTGTGATGGTCAGACATAAATGACTATGTTTAACATAAAGCCCACTCGGCATTATCTCATCCTCATGTTACTTTATGATAAATGGGTCTTTGTGTTTTATCCATCTCTGTTGACACAATCTCTCCCATTCTAATGGATTTGTCCCATCAGGCCCTAACGGCCTCGTCTACTTCTCTTGACACAAAGCTTTCCTTCTTCCCTTTGGCCGCAAAGAAAGAAACCTGAGTTTTATGTCTGTATTTAGAGGAGGGCTTTTTTCTCTCTTCCATAATGTTGACATCCAAACTGCTCATTGTCACTTGAAACAGATCTTATCAGTGGTGGAGTCGTACCTGAAAATCATCCTCTGTAGGAACAAGATCCTACGAGGTTAGCAACTATCCGCCCTTACAGTCTCTGATTTCCAAAAAACCACATTCCCCTACTATCCTTACATTGCCATATTTCTGGTTTCTTGTCTCTGAGTTAGAGTGAGCTTATTAATGTCCTCCGGGGGTAGGGTTATCCGTTTCAGTCACTCCATAATTCTGTCTCCAGTCCTTCCATATAGGTAAGGTCGCAAGAAGGGAAGGCCTAATTAAATAGCTTGGTCCTCACGAGCTATAATCCTACTTAAACATAAGGGCTTCTGAGAATACAAGCTGTCTCAAGATACTTTTTAAGCAAAATTCTTTTTGTTTTGTACAACAAATTGAATCTGTCCTTTCCAACCTAGTGGTTACTATTGTATATGTGTATAAGTTATTAATGCTGTTAGTATGGTTTTCCATTTAGGAAAAAGTGGCTAATGAAAATTCGATCCCCAGTCCAAGCGCTCACTTTGCCTTCCCAAAATTTGTTTTAGTCTTCTGAACAACATTTTCCACTATGAAATCACCAGAAAAGTACCAGCAAAACCATGCAGTCACTTTCATTTCTATAGTACCTAGTAGTGAGGTGACTAGATGCTTATTTTACTGATTATTGAAGCTGACTCTGGTTGGTGACCGCTATTAAGATGACTTTCTTAGGACACTGATCATTTGAATAATTGTGGTTAAAAGTAATTATAATGATGATCGTTTGGAGGATTAACTCTCTCACTGTTGTAATTGACGGCACATAAACTTTACACCAGGTTGAATTTAGACAGCTGCTCTGGTGCGGGAGAACACTTTCACAGTTTAATTATATTCACAAAGCATATTCAAATAAAACTGTTACATAATATAAATTGTTATTAAAATTATTAAGGTCTCCGTGGTATGGTAGGATTGCCATAAGACAAGTTATCAACCAAAATTACTTTCAGGAAGGCAATCAATTTCACTTTCTTGCAAACTCTGAATTCAAGTTGCCATTTTAGTTGCAGCCTAAATAATAGGAAACTAGTAGCAAAAATATGGAAACAAAATATTAGTATGATGTCAGTAAAACAATAGTCACAGAAGTTACAAAAAGTCTGTAAGACATATGTAATTATTAGTAAAATAAAATTCATAGAATCGATGTACAGATAGTTGCTGGAAAGGAAGTCTTGTATTACAATTCGAGACAAACATCCTCCGGATGTAAGTGGATACGCACATCCGCCCAGACACTGATGGTGAACCAAACAGGAAATGCTTGCTTAAGCAGCGGAAATGCTTATTTGTAAAAAAACCGTGTGACAATGTAAGGGACAGCCATGCTGATATGAACAATTGTTACTCACCAATTATGATGGAGAGATTTGGCAGAGGCGTGGTCAATGAGCTGGCGGGAGAAGAACATCAAAACTGAAGAACAAGGAGGAGAGGTGGAAGTCGAGGCCGGGAATTCGAAAAGTGAAGTTCGGGAGTGTTTGTGTTCGTGTGCGGAAAAATATCAAGGCTTTTGACTGCCTGGGACATGATCTTATTCTAGCTAAACTACAAAATTTAGGAATCCAACGAACAGCATCTAAAATGGTTTGCAAGTTATCTAAAAGGACGAAGCCAAATGGTAGAACTAAAACACACAACAAGAGGATTTACAAAATACTGTCAGATCTGAATTGGTACCGACTAACAGAGGAGTTCCCCAGGGCTCTGTCCTAGGGCCAATTCTGTTTGTGCTGTTTATCAATGATTTTCCAGAACATCTAGAGGAATACAGTAAGATGGTCCATGTATGCGGACGACACTGTGCTGCTTACTGCACAACAGAAACGTAGATCAACTAGAAGTGAACACTTTTATTGCCTTCAATATGACACAAGACTACTGTATGAAAAATGACTTAGTTCTCAATGAAAGTAAGACCAAAGCAAATGTCATTTGGGAATAAAAAGTCTACAGTATCTGAAATGCCCAATCTGACAGCAGCTGACAAAATCAAACATCTAGGTGTCATACTTGATGAAAATTTATCCTGGAATAATCAAGTGGACAATCTTTGCCTAAAACTCGGGGTCAGCTCTCTATGCCATAAAACGAATCAGGCAACTAGTACCCCTGAGGCAACAAGGACTGCATACTATGCATTGTTTGAAAGCCATTTACGCTATGGTATTACTGTCTGGGGTGGATCCACTATGGGCAATCTCAACCGCGTCCTGGGTATGCAGAAAAGGGCAATCAGAGTAATAGCAGGCTTAAATCCAAGACAAAGTTGTAGAGATGTTTTCAAGAACCTGAACATCCTTGACGGTCACTTCCATCTACATCCTAGATACTGTCCTTTACTGTGGTGACCAAAGAGCCCCCTAAACAAAGTGACGTGCATGAATACAACACCAGATATGCAGGAAACTATGGTGCTGCCAGGTCACAGAACAGCCATGTATGAAAGGAAACCGTTGTATGCAGGAGTGAAGATGCTAAACAAGATACCAGACCACTTGAAAGCTGGAGGCCCTGTGCTGATGAAGAGGAAGCTACAGAGATGGCTGCTAGACAAGGCTTTCTACACCCTAAATGAATTCTTTACTTTGGGGAGACCCCACATAACACTGAAGAAGCTTATCTATTATACTAATTTGACTTAAATTTGACGCTGTAACATTTCTTGAAGAAATTGTAATAAAGGATATTGTCTATTGTCTATTGTCTATTGTCTATCTCTAGGCGTAATAAGTGTGAAGTGGAATAAAATGTAAGTAATTTTAAGAACTTAGTATATTTTAGGGTTCATTAATCATTTTCAATTCCATATCCATTTAGTTGTTCACAATTTCGAAAATGTAAATTCATGTAAATGTTTAGCTATTTAAAAGAAAGTTTCTCATGTATATTCCATGAACTCATAATTATTGCAACACTACAAAATTACTAGTAAATGTTATAATGAAATAATTTAAAATAAATTGTAATGAATAATTTAATATTAAATATGTCTTCAAAGTATTAAGACATTAAAAATTTGTGCTTAATATATCGGTTAACCCAATCAATTGTTAATTAAAATTTTTAATCAATTTAAAGAGATGTTGTCAAAATAAAATATGTGTTGGCTCATTTGAGGGTATTTGTACTGCCAATCTAACCTACTATTAATCCTCTCACAGCAACCCTTCCTCATAGTATGTCACAAGCTTAATCTTAAACTAAACCAAACTTAAAAACCTTACATGGTGGAGGCGCTAAAACTCGGTTGGCATTCAAATTCTTCACATGGGCAAGCACATAGTTTCATAGGCTAGGTATAAATTAGAACTAAATAATATTCACAAGAAAGTATTTAACTAAAATAGCCTACTTCAGTGACAAACCACTCATTTACCTAAAAGACAAATTAAATTTCCAATAACTCAAAAATATTTTCAAACCCGTAATTAGAGTAATGCCAAGTAAACTAACGAGGTACGTCAATGGACATGTATAATTAAATGGAAAACCATACTAAATGAAGATTTAATACCATTAGACACATATAGGACTTCCAAAAGTGGACATAATAAAAATATTAAATGAAAATGGAATACTATCTAGAGACACAGACACTGTAGCAGACCTCAGACCTATCCTAGCGGCACTTAAGATCTTAACACGTATAAGCGCAAGTCACCCTTAATATTAAAACCATATTTAATAATTTAACTACAACGAAAAATTCACCTAAGTGAAGAGGACAGGGAAAACTATAAGGATCTAGCTACAATCGAGGATTTTCTAGTGCAGAGAACAAATTTATACGACATAGTACATAACCCTGAGGCGGACATCAAGACACAAGCACCCCCCAACCTTAGCACAACATTACGAGCCACTCACACTACCTGACAAAACGAACACAGTAACCATGGGGGAAAACATACCGTTAATATCAGCTGGGACTTTACACAGGTCTCCAGAGCGAAAATCCACAAGATTTTTTAGACAAATTCCTATTGGCAGCAACTTCAAACATATGGACAGACAACACTAAAGTTAATTTATTCCCAGCGCATTTATCAGGCACAGCACTAACTTGGTTCAAACACTACAAGCAAAAACAACGAGGGGGTAGCCATACAATGGGATCAACTTGCTAAAAGTTTCATAGAGGCTTTCACTCCATTAGCACAAACCCAGAGTCTACAAATTATTTTAGAACACAAAATACATGGAGAGAACGAGCCAACACTAACCTATTTTTTAGATATATTAACAACATGCCGAAGATATGACCCCACAATACAGGACAAGCAAATTATACATTTTATCATACAGGGACTAAAACCAGAAATCTGTGAACGAGTTATAGGCCTGAAAAACGACACCTTAAGTGATCTAGAGAATAATTTAAAAATTACAGAACAGCTAGTTCTAACACAAATGAAAAACAAAGAAAGGTACAATAGGGTTGCAGCAAACAGACCCTATAGTACACCCTTATATGAACAAAACATCATCCATAAACTACAAACAGAAGTTAACACCCTAACCAATTTAGTAGCTAACCCTAACTACAAACCAAATTTCAAATCATAACCACAGGTACGAAAGGTCTCCATCCCCGTATGAAAACTCAAAATATAAGCCAAGATATGATAGAACGCCTAGTCCTCACCAGAATAGATATATGGTAAAGCTCAAACTACCCCAAACAAACCCAAAGGCCACCCTATGATTAAACATGTTACTTTCAGTGATAGGAGAAGACAAAACCATTCCCAAATACAACCTGCTAGACAAAATAGTATTGCACTATTTGCCGTAAAGACAACCATAATACTGAACAATGCTAGTTCAAGCAACGTTCATTAACTTCTCAAACCCAAAGTAACTGCTTGGCACCTAAAACCAACAATACACAAGAGCTGTTCTGCAGGTACTGCAAGCGAACAAACCACAATATCGAATCATGTTACAAGTCTTAATTATTATAAACAAAATCATCAAAAAAAACGGGAAATAGGGGGAGGTCACACTAACCCTTACCGAACTTCCCCCTTATCAAAAGCGAAAACAAATAACACCATAGATCTTAACCAAAAGAATCGACAAACTTACAAATGTATAAAGTCTATGACATTTACTCCAACTAACCCCAAAGTACTACCACTATCAGCCCCTGGAAAGACCAGTTCAGAAGTGATATTTTAAAGCCATAGATTATAATCAAGAATTCCCACCCTTAAAGAAGATGCAAGAAATTGAACAACCTATTATGCAGAAGCCTATACACACCATGAAACTTCAATCTGTGTTCAATCCAACCCCAACACTAAGCGAACCAAACCCCTCGGGGACAACAAATATAAATAAACCCAGCTTTACAAGAAACCTTGCAGTCTCAGAAAATTTCACACGACAGATAAAACCTAGCGTATTAAAGGGGGTAGTGCACGTAAAACAGGACCCAGATTGTAGTATGGGGGAGGTAAACACACATACTGGATTGGAAGAAACCATTGAGATAGACACTATACAGATTTTAAATCACATAGAGCAACAGAAGAAACAGAATATGATAGATTGTACTAACTTGCAAGAAATAACGCAAGACAGGATACACAGACCGAGGAAAAATAAAACATTATTATTAGAGGATATTTATGAACTCATATTTAATTGTGAAAATAAAACCACGAAGAAGATACCTGTCCTAACAATAGACGTAGCCTTGACCACAAACCCTCGACATCCAGTACCCTGCATTATAGATACAGGATGTAACATAAACATTATTAGAGCAGACCTAGTTTGTGCAACAAAATTAAATACTAGCAACATACCCTCGTTGATATCGGCTAACGGTATACCATTAACAGTTTTTGGGTTCGACAAAAATCGCCATAAAAATTGGCAAAGTAATACTTGAAGACACGTTTTATGTGACACCTGATCTAAACAGCCCAATATTGGTAGGAAACATATTCCTATTTCAGAACTGCGTGGAGTTAAACTATAAAAATAAAACAATAAAAATTACCAAATATCAGATTGAACATATAATACCTATGAATGAACAGTGGCAGTTAGACATCAAGAATTTTAAAAACACACAGGAGTTAGAAAGTACAGCAAATAACAGATGTAACAGCCCCACGAGACATAATTATAGCACCGCATCAGCACATTAGAATTAGCTCTTTAAAAGGTATAGAGTCTCGAACAGTCATCGAAACAGATAGGAATCTAAGAATAAAAAAGAAATGTCATGCATATCTTTCAGAAGGGGAAGATGGTATAGATACAATTGTAAATATTTATAATGCATCAAATTTCCCAAAAAGGATACCCGCACATACTACGATAGGGACATGTACATTACCCAACTCTTGAAGCACAGCCTACCCTGGAACACCATCCCACTACAAGTGACACAGGAAAAACAATATTGACAGATAAGGACGCATAGTATTTGATATCTCACCACATTTAAACCTCCAAGAACACAAAAAAGTCCTTGATGTTTTACAAAAATACAGACACATATTTACAACAAAGGTAATCGATTTAACTCCTGCAAATATACCTCCTGTTAAACTTGAATTAAAACCGACTACGAAACCTGTAAACTCACCACCGTATAGGCAGAGTAAAACAGAAAGGGAAAAATTAAACAAATTATTGGGACGATTTAGTACAAGCAAAAATATTAGAGGAATATCAGGATTACACAGAATATGCAAGCCCAGTATTTTTAGTGAAAAATAAAGATGGAAGCGACAGAATGGTAGCTGATCTCAGGAAGGTTAATGCACAGTTGAAAACAGATGCCCACCCCATTCCTTCAGTAAAACCTGGTTTTAAGCTCTTTGAACAAAGCGCACACATTTACAAAATTAGACCTTAAAAATGCATTTTATTCCATGGAGGTTAGGAAAGAAGATAGGCATATCCTACCATAAAAACACCCGATAGACGTTCTACAGTTTTGCCGACTGCCGATGGGACTTTCAACTTCAACCACATTTATTTAGTAAAGCCTTGAATGCGATATTAAACCGTCACCTTTATAATAAAGTCATCTGTTACGTAGATGACCTAATTTGTTATGGTGACTCATTTGAAAATGACTTACATAATCTAGAAACTATATTAGAAGAACTAGAAAAAGCTAATTTGAAACTAAATACAAAAAAGTGTAAATTTCTCTACAAAAGTGTAAACATTTTAGGACACGAGGTATCAGGAGAAGGCATTTTACCCCAAAAACAGTCAGTAGAAGCTATCACCGAATTTAAAAGACCAACTTGTGTAAGGCAAGTGCGAGACAATTTTTAGGATGCTCAGGATTCTTCCGCAGATTCATCCAAAATTATGCCAAAATAGCACAACCCCTTACTGAGATAATAAAAGATTCAAATAAAAACATGGCATTTAAATGGACGGATCTATGTGAACAGGCTTTTATAAAAATCAAACAAATTTTGACAAACCCACCATTACTATCACATATGGAAGGACAAACAGGGAAGCACACATTTATGTAGATAGCAGTTTGATTGGATGCGGAGCAGCGTTAGTACAGTTAGATGAAGAAAATAATAGAATGTACCCCAATTTATTACATGTCAAAAAAATATTCAAAATACCCAAATGCGTTACAGCAATGCTGAACGTGAAATGCTAGCGCTAACCTATGCTGTGAACTACTTCAGAGAATTCACGCTTGGTTGATAAACAACAGTTTATACTGGACTGTGCCGCATTACAGTTTTATAAAAAATTTTAAGCACACTTCCACTAGATTAAACAGATTAGCACTGTCATTAACAGACTACGACATTGTAGTAAAACATAAACGTGGTGCTACAAACGTGTTAGCAGACGCCTTAAGCAGAAATCCTTTAGAACAACCTTTGGATGAAGAATTTTACGGACGTGTGTTTAGCTTGTCAATACTTTAATACAGACAAATCTACCCCTACTACAAGCTCAAGACAGTTATTTGAAACAAATACGCCTTGCGATGACCTCACCTGAGGCGGTAAATAAAAAAATCAGAAGGGCTTCAAGACATTACAAAGAAATAGATGGATTGTTTATATTTCAAAACTTTCAAACGGACGAGAGAAACTAGAAAAACTTATTGGCTATACCCCAAAAACAAACACAAGAAATATTAAAAATATTCCATGACAAACCCCTACACGGGTGGACACTTATCACATTACAAAACAGCTTCAAAAATAAAATTACGATATCACTGGCCGAATATGTACCGTGATATCCTCCAATATACAAAAAACTTGTGAAGAATGTCAACTACGTAGGCCAAAAACGAACAAAAATTACGGCCTACTACAACCTATTGCACCCTCCATAAAACCCTTTGACAGAATAACAATAGACTTTGTAGGTAATATTACACAAAGTAATGGTTACAAATATATCCTAGTTGCAACCGATGCCTGCACTAGAATGGCATTTGCAACCCCTTGTAGAAATGCAGATGCGAACACAGTAGCGCAAAAATTATTAAATCTATTCTGCACATTTGGATTTCCTAGAATATTAATCATGACAGAGTAACACACTTTATGAATTCTGTAATTTCATAGTTACTAAATGCACTCGGGATTGAACAAAGGCCAGGCGCTGCTTATATGTCACAAGTACAAGGTGCGGTTTGAAAAATACAACCACACGCTAATAAAGGCAATATCTCATTACGTTGTGGAAAAACCCCAAACTTGGTCAAAATATGTACAAATAGTTTACATTTGCCTACAACACGTCTGTAAACATTTCAACAGGCTACACACCGCACTACCTCATGTTTGGTTACGAAGCTAACTTACCATCTGATTGTATATATTTACAGGTTAATCCCGAAAAAATGGTGTTGGAAAATATAGAAATTTTAGAGCAAATACGCAAAGATATGCCGAAAATCATGAAAAAAGCCCAGGAAGCGCAAAAGAAAATACTTTGACCGTGACAAAACTCATTTGGATTTAAACCCCGGCGATGAAGTCTTGGTCCTTTTCCCGAAAGACCACACAAAAAAATATAGTAAATTTCAAACACCATTTAGAGGTCCTTTTGTTTGTCAAGAAAAAAAATTAACGAACAGTGACATATGCAGTAGAAATTTACCACTAGGGGAAGGTTAACAGAACAACCAATACATGTAGCTACCACATAGTCACGCAAGAATCGCTTTAAAGAATAGGTATTATACTCCAGGAGTTGAGAGACCGGTTAACTTGATTACTGTTTGAATGATTAGTTATAACGTTATATAACCTTGAGAGTCACTGAAGTAAGTCTAAACAGAAATAAAAAATGTATATAAAAATCTCGATGTTGTGTCGGAAAACGATAGAGAATAAAGACATAAAAGATTTAGAATATTAAAACACCTGACTTTGTATTTTAATGTGAGGTTTAGTGTAATTTAGTGATTAAGTGATAGGTTACACGTACCAAAGATATTGGTATAGATAATCCCAATACACAGGACACTAACACAGCACACACGACACGACACGAGCAGAGCCTGTAACCCACGGTAACCGTACTTAGACTGGCTAGTAAGACTTAACCGTGACTCTGGTATGTCTCCCAGGCAGATAAGGTTTCTGCTAACTCAACTAACTTCCCATGCTATACTACACCGACTGTGTTGTGACTATGACTAGGGGGCATTGCCTTGTTACCGGCGGGTCTGGGTCGCCAAGGGCCCTGGGTGGTTCAGACAGCTTAGTATGCAAGTAATGTTTCCCAACGTACTCGTTTTACTACAGTAACAAAGCGTACTCTAACTTGACACAACGTACATATTTATACTTACCTGAGGGATACGTGTATACATAGCCTAGTAATAAAGAATATAAAATATGATAAAGTGTACTACATATATCATATTTATTTAAGTTAGTAGATAGCAGTGTTAACATAATATACCCTACAGGACTCAATTTTTCCTGAGATGCATCTCAAAGAAAGAGACATAGATTTTTCTATATTATATAATCCTAGGATAAACAAATACTTCAATAATAATTATATGACATGTAAATTGACTTAAATGACATGTTTTAAATATTACATTAGCTAATCTACATACCATTGAAGGAAAGTAGCATATATCTAAATAGCATGTATTAACACAGCAATATTGCCCATTAACAAACTATAACAGCCTTGATTAGGCAACATATATTATGATCATAATAATGACTATGGACAATAAGCACAAAGAAGGGATATTACATATTCCTCAGAAACAAAGGTGCGTAGTATCGTTTTGTAATATGATAAAATAACATAATTTCGAACCTTATTTAAGAACACTAGAGATTAAGATTGCTTAGTTAAAAACATTATTACATAGAGCTAGGGAAATACGACACACCATCGAGAGGTCATTAAAAGATTTCTGTAAATAAAAACCCTTGGACATAAATTGTGTATTAATTATAAAATATTAACCCTGAAATGTATATGTAACCTGTAGATATTTAGTTTTAAAATTTCGACACAAAACGCCAACTACAACCTGAGACACACCAGTCTACAAGACACCAATCTACAAGACACCAGTCTACAGCACTCTAACCGTTTCCCGACCACCCACGAGACAAATGAAGTCTTCACAGCACTTCCTACTACTACTCACAGCACTTGCCATGCCTCTTTCGACCACCTTTGCCAGCACATCAACCCACAACATAGGAGAACCCAATAAGCCTCTAGTACAAATCTTCACACGGAGCGTACTTTGCTCCAATGCCTCAGACACTACCTTATACCAGTTCCATCCCTATCATATACAAAATTCCTTTCAACACACAGCAAAATTTAAAAACGAACCTCTATAAATTTCTGCCCTAATAACCTCAACAACTCCCAAACCTATTGCAAGATACAGAAACAACCTTTCCACATTACAAACCCTCATACATCAACAAAATGGTAGCAGAACACCTCCTATTCATCCAAAGGACAACAACCAGATAGAAACAGATGATCGCTTCACGTTCGTCGGAGATTTTCTTCGAACGGTGTTTGTGACATTGCGACAGAAACACCAAATACATGACTTGGCAGACAACAAGGAAGATGTCTACACAGCATTCCTCAACACAACAGCACTACCTACTCTCCGAGCTACCTGCGCATTCAACCTACTTCGTTCACAATCTACAAAGACTTCCAGCTAAATCACGACAACAAAAAAATAGTAAACAACACACGGAACTCATTTTGTACATTTTATTAGCCTGGACTTCTATAATAACACTACTTCTTTTTATAGCCCTCTACTTCATCTACTATTAAACAACATCAAAATAAAATTTCTGAAGCCTACAGTACATGGACGTGACTACCCAATGGATAACCTTAATTAGACAATAAGTACGATTGGTAGGTAGAATCGTCATTAAGCCAGGGGAATGTAAGACATATGTAATTATTAGTAAAATAAAATTCATAGAATCGATGTACAGATAGTTGCTGGAAAGGAAGTCTTGTATTACAATTCGAGACAAAACATCCTCCGGATGTAAGTGGATACGCACATCCGCCCAGACAACGATGGTGAACAAACTGGAAATGCTTGCTTAAGCAGTGGAATATGCTTATTTGTAAAAACCGTGTGACAATGTAAGGACAGCCATGCTGGATGATATGAACAAATTGTTACTCACCAATTATGATGGAGAGATTTGGCAGAGGCGTGGTCAATGAGCTGGCGGGAGAAGAACATCAAAACTGAAGAACAAGGAGGAGAGGTGGAAGTCGAGGCCGGGACATTCGAAAAGTGAAGTTCGGGAGTGTTTGTGTTCGTGTGCGGAAAAATATCTCTAGGCGTAATAAAGTGTGAAGTGGAATAAAATGTAAGTAATTTTAAGAACTTAGTATATTTTAGGGTTCATTAATCATTTTCAATTCCATATCCATTTAGTTGTTCACAATTTCGAAAATGTAAATTCATGTAAATTTAAAAGCTATTTAAAAGCTATTAAAAGCTATTAAAAGCTATTTAAAAGAAAGTTTCATCACGTTATTCCATGAACTCATAATTATTGCAACACTACAAAATTACTAGTAAATGTTATAATGAAATAATTTAAAATAAATTGTAATGAATAATTTAATATTAAATATGCCTTCAAAGTATTAAGACATTAAAAATTTGTGCTTAATATATCGGTTAACCCAATCAATTGTTAATTAAAATTTTTAATCAATTTAAAAGAGATGTTGTCAAAAATAAAATATGTGTTGGCTCATTTGAGGGGTATTTGTACTGCCAATCTAACCTACTATTAATCCTCTCACAGCAACCCTTCCTCATAGTATGTCACAAGCTTAATCTTAAACTAAACCAAACTTAAAAACCTTACCAAGTCCAAACATTTTCTGAATAGGTAGAGCAAAAATCAAATGGAGTAATCACTGAACATAAAAAAATCAGTGAACAAGGGCAGTAGTACTGTAAATATATTTCCATTAGCAGTTCTAAAAGTAGGCATATAGTGGCAGAAGCATAAAGCGGAAAGCAGTTATATAGCAGTTGATGGCGATCTGAGGCAATTGGATATTAGTATCAGGCTCCCCAGCACACAGTGCAGTGAGTATATGGGAATAGCGGGAAAAAATCATACGTAATTAATATGGTAATATATGGTTGTAATAAACATGAGAAATGGTAAAATACACATCATTTTAAAATATAAATGTTATTTGCATATTGTATATTTACTTATATATAACAAACATCATATAAAATGAAATATTATATCTGGTACACGTTGTATTGTACTCTTTTTTTTAATATGGCATAGAGTAATCCAAATTGTTAATAACTATAAATTTCATTATTATTTTTAATAATAACTTTTTTACTAGCTTGATGGTTAATTCTGAAGATATTATACTGGAGTACAATTTTTAACGTTTGTGTTCAAACTCACTCAAAATATAAAACTAAGGTACACGCTATAACAACAAGTTTTATCAGATTCTGTGAAGGATCCTTCTTCTTCACGAAGAAATTGTAGCTAAATTGGAGTTTAAATCTTCTACTGTAAGGTGATTACGCTTCTTGGATGAAATAGAATTTCACATCATCACTAAAGTTTATGATACTTATTTGTTATGATTTTCAACTTTGATGAAATTAAAGGATCTGAGGTCAAAAAAAGAATCATGAGATCTCGGTTTGAGCACTCTCTAGAGAACTTATGTTTGTGACATATAATCGATTCTTTCTAACATCCTTATGTCTAGCCTCCACTGGCCCTCAGACAACTGGCCAACAGGAAGAGAAAATTAGTTGATTATTTCATTTTGTATACAATGCTGGGCATGAGTAAAGTACCAACTA